>NC_068992.1:3278388-3283051 GCF_001194135.2 Octopus bimaculoides
AACTGTTTTCGGTCATGTAAGACAACCATTAATAACTCGTAAAAAAAACATAAAGGGAAAATGGGGACAGACACGAAAAGAAATTTCTCGAAAAAATTACTTTAGCTTAATTTTTTTTTTTTCTTTTTTTTCATCTTAACTTCATCCGTCTTGAGTGTGGAATGTAAACATGGCGAATTTTTAAAAAAACGCTTCACGAAAAATTGTATCGCAGAAATATCAAGTCACATGTATACATATCTAAGAGAAAGAACGAAGTAACAGCTACGTTCTCAATCAAATAAAAATTATAAAAAGACAAAGAAAACAAGTGGGAAGAGAGAGAAAAAGAGATCAAGAAAAGAAATGTGAAGAAAAAGAGGAAAGAAAACAAAAAGCAAAATTATCTGAGATTGAATAGAAATCTTGTTTTCGCGGTAAGAGAAGTCATAAGTATAGAAATGTCTAAAAGAAATAACGGTGCAAACGACAATATTTTCAATGAAAGAGAAAATAATAATGCGTAGAAAGTTACATAATAGGGGACAGAGATAGAAGAAAACATAAAAGTGTATATGTGCATGTGTATATATATATATATATATACACACACACACATAATACTCACATACATACATACAATGTATGTATGTATGTATGCATGCATGTATGTTTGTATTATGTGTATATAAACTAAATAATATTCTGTTATTGATAGAAGAAGAAGAAGAAGAAGAAGAAGAAGAAGAAGAAGAAGAAGAAGAAGAAGAAGAAGAAGAAGAAGAAGAAGAAGAAGAAGAAGAAGAAGAGTGATAAGGAGGCATGTGTGTGTGTGTGTGTGTGTGTGTGTGTGTTCTTTTGGGTTTTTAACTAATTGAATTCTTCATCTGAAGAGAGAGTTGGTTTCTAACAAAGATACAAAGCTCCATCTTTGTAGATAACGAAAGCAATTGTGACGTTTTAAACTTGAGTAAGTCTTGCAGAGTTTTACTGTTCCGCTTACAAAATGTATTTGCGATGTGCGTTTCAGTTGGTTGGTTTCTTTTTCTGAAAATCCAAGCTTATGTAAGTATGCATGTATGTATGCATGCATGCGTGTATCATGCATGTATGTACGCACATATGATTGAATGTATGTATAAATTTGTATGTATGTATAAATTTTATAATTTACTGTTCCTGTGTTAATATTTCTTTGTATTCTTCATGTTTGGAAGCGAATTAGGTCAGATATTTATCTCTTACTAAATTTTCATATCAGTTCCTATCTAACCACGGGAATGACTGTGAATACAAATATAAAATAAAAGTGTGACTAAGGGAAAAGAGAAACAAGAAATAACGAACAAAATGCTATAACTACAGTTTCATGAATATTCATCATCCAGAAAATGTTTTTTTTTTAAATAAATATTTTAAAAAAATATAAAAACAATATAACCAAAAATATATTCAAAACAAAAACCAGCACTGGAATAATGAGTTCTACACATTAAACCAAAAGAAACGTAGTCAATATTTGCAAAAGAGCAAGAATATGAAATTATCTACATCACTATCAAGAATATAAAAATGCTAAGGCGTTCTTTTTTAATATGTAACCAATGTCTCTTGAAGTTGATAGGTTACAAATATATGCGACTATAACAAAAATTCGATAAATTGATTGACAGTTAGTTCTTACTTGAAATATATTGTAGTGTTTGATCATCTATTCCCTGGGAAGAAAATAGGATATAGGAATATTAAAACTGAGTCATGTGTGTACAAATAGTGTTGGACAAGAGTTATTTAGAAGCTGGTCATTATGTATTTAGTTTCGGGAGACAAGAATTCATTATATAAATTAGCGGCTGGCTAGTTGTGAGAAACAGTTTGGCGTTATCTTTCTAGTTATTATGTTTGCAATATATTAGATATTAATCTATTGACTTTGAGCCGTATGAAATATACAGAAACACTTTTGAGATCCATTTTCCTGATGTCTGACCTAAATAAAACTTATTGCAGGCTTATATTTTTCATATACAGAACTTTAACTACAAATGTAATTTCAAACAACCAATGGATTCTTGTATTACGTGTCTTATCTTCATTGGAGGTAATAAAGCCCATTGACATAGATGTGTTGGTGCACATATACATATGCTCACATACATACTCATACACATACATACATGCATGAATGCATACATATGTGTGTATGTCTAAGTGTGTATACATATATCTATATATACATATATATATATATATATATATATATATATATATATATATATATATATATATATATATGAGAGAGAGAGAGAGAGAGAGAGAGACGGAAGATGGAAGATACGAGAATGTTTATTGACACTACAATTGTTCCGATCCATCTAGCATCAATCCCTCACGGGTGGAATACAGAACAACTGGTTTAGGAGCTTCCGTCTGTGTAGATGTGTCTCTTCAGGTGATTACAAGATGATCTCGTTAAAATAACGTCTGTTCCGCAAGTTTTCTTCTTGTGTATGTGTCTGTGTCTGTGTCTGTGTCTGTGTAAATATAATATGTGACAATTATTGGGTAGGCATGATAAAACTCCGAGTTTCGGATGTCGGGACAGAAACCCACTCCGGCATCTCTTCAGTTATCGGGCCATCAAAAAAAATGCTATGAAAATGACTGCTAAACAAAGGGAATATATATATATCACTTTAAAATACACCCATTAAACATTGTAAACACAGCAGGGCGTATATTTATATCTCTACCAGCGAGGACAAATACAAATATTATTTGAAATAATTCTAGTCGATCCTTCTTCTCATGGTTCGCTGTAAAATTGTTAAACACCTTCAACATCATTTATACCATTGCAAAGCACCCTTTAAATGCTGTAAACACAGTAATGATGCGATGATGCATATATTTTATTTATTTATCCTTGAAGATCAATATAAACAACAAACGAAGTAAGCTAACCAGTTTTTCTTCATGGCTCGCTTCTACTACCAAATCTACTACAACTCTCACGCATTCAAAGTAGTAAACATGAATAATTCTTGCTACTTCTGTCACATATTTTTAACTTATGTTGACCTCGCTAACCAGCTCAACCGATACTTGCTGTATCAAAGAGCAAACAACACGTTTCAAATTTTAATCCTCTCTCTTATTCTATTATCTCTTTTCTTTTTCTGTGAATATCTACGGAGTTGATTCGTGGCTCAATAACATATCTTTCTACTCCTCTGTCTGTCTGCATATCACCTTGCTTTTTCTTTCTTCCGTCCTCTGTCTCCTCTTATCTCATTATCTATGATTGTTCTAAGCCCCATTCAGAGGAACTGGTATCTATTAATATTTAATTATGGCACCGCATAGAAAGCTTGCTAACACAATACTAACAGTTAATAGCATCCACCTATATGTTTATTATAGCATTATAAACATCAAATAGAAAAGCACCTCACGTAACTGAAGTCGTGTGTTATGATGCAAGAAAGCTATTCAATGCTGTGAAATAGTGATTTCATCATGTAATAATAAAAATAATGATAGTAATCTGAGATAAAGGAAGGAAGAGGGCATAGTTATCGCGTGTTGTTGAAATTATAAATGAGTTGATGATTTTGTTTGTTTGTATAAATGAACGTGGGTGTTGTAACCAGCGCCCTCTGTTTTTTTTTTTTGGTGGGGTGTATATTGTGCTATTTGAATTATAGATATTCAGATGCTTTGTTTTCGTGAGAGCGTTAGTATGTTTGCAGGTGTTATAACCAATGCTTGCTTTGTTTTTATCTTGTGTGTTGCTGTGACTCAATATATTTGTTTGTGTGTGTTATAGCAGAGCATTTTCCTTTGTGTAAGCATATATCGTGGTGTAATGTGTGCTTCATTTGAAGAAAAGAGAAGGAATAAAAAGAACGAAAAGGAAGGCGGAGGAAACAGGTTGAAGGAAATGGTAGGAATGTTAATTATCGTGGGAGACATTCAACATCCAAGTGTACCAATCTCAGAATCCTAGCTGTCCCCGTCTGTTTGTTTTGTTAAAATCATACCTAAAGCATCAATTATTATAGGCATTCTTTCTGTTTTCAGATTCCACATTCGAATCATTTCTATTTCTAGATCTTTGCATTTCGAGAGTTTCTCCGTTTCTTTTAGAGATACATTGAGAACCAAATTGAAGTACTCAAAAGAGACAAGGAGTAGGAAAAGGATGTTTGTGTTTGAATTTTATGGAAGTGACGTTTTGGGGTGTGTATGGGAGGACTTGGGGGATGTCCTATCCTGATTGACGCTCGGACCTTTCTTTTTCTTCCTTTAAAGATGAAATTATTCAACTTCGAAAATAATTATTTAATTCCTTTGTTTAATGAATGTGTTATGCATGATTACATGGTACTTGTCTGGGTTGCGCAGCAAACAAATTTTGGAACTTTTTTATGTGGGTCTATTACTTCTCATTTCATATTTGCTCTCGTATTTTTTAAATTCCCAGATGTGCTTAAAGAGGGAGGTTGCATTTGTTTTGCTTATATTCTGCGCAACTGGTGCTTAATTTATCGACCCCGAAAGGATGAAAGGCAAAGTCGACCTCGGCGGAATTTGAACTCAGAACGTAAAAACAGACGAAATACTGCTAAGCATTTCGCCCGGCCCCCTAACGTTTCTGCCAGCTCGCCGCCTTTTTTTTTGG
>NC_068992.1:3283061-3284212 GCF_001194135.2 Octopus bimaculoides
TTTTTATGTGGGTCTATTACTTCTCATTTCATATTTGCTCTCGTATTTTTTAAATTCCCAGATGTGCTTAAAGAGGGAGGTTGCATTTGTTTTGCTTATATTCTGCGCAACTGGTGCTTAATTTATCGACCCCGAAAGATGAAAGGCAACGTGTGTGTGTGTACGATGGGCTTTCAGTTTCCGTCTATGAAATCTACTCACAAAACTTTGGTCGGCCCGAGGCTATATTAGAAGAGACTTTGCCACACAGTGGGACTGAACCTAAAGCCATGTGGTTGGGAAGCAAACTTCTTAGCACATAGCCACGCCTGCGACTATCTAAACTTTTATTGTACTCCATTAAATGACATCACTCAAAAGGTGAATCTAAAATACAAAAGTATACGGTTTACTTTTAATACATACACACGAGTTCAAATCTTCTTCACCTGTCGGTCTCTTAACCTGTTCGACTCTTTCTTTTTCATGTAATTTTGGCCGCGGAAAAATATTAACTAATGCAAAGAACATCGAACTGCATCAATAGTTTCGGGATACGAATTAGCAATTCAGATATAGAAACTCTTTCACCGAAAGACTATAATTACATTTTAATTCAGAAAACTAAAAAAAAAAAGAATATATTATTGAAGACTAATATTTTCAAATAGTCAGACACAACACATTGACATATATTTACTATTTTATTTTATGCCAAAAGTTTTAACCTATAATAAAGATATAATCTTCATCGATCTTCCTCTTTGACTATTTCTTAGTTGTGTTATCTTAAGAATCTTCAAGATTCATAGCTCCTTCAAACGAAATATGGCTTATGGTACAGTGCACACGAAGTTAAATAGTATTTCTCAGCTTGCCAACCTCTTTGATATCCTTCCAGCCATATGAAGTATGCCAACGCGATTAACATTTAATGTTGATTAGTTCCTTCAATACAAGATGCGTCAGTACAGCACTTAAGATCACAAGCTAACTTTTTTTTCTTCTTCTTTTTGCATTTATCAATTATATCTTCCATTGCAGTCCAACCATATTATTTTATTTCTCTCTACACTCATAAGCACACACAAAGATGTACATTGACACGCACACACACACACACTCATACACACACACAAACATATACTCTACACACATATTTCCATATATAT
>NC_068992.1:3284411-3286198 GCF_001194135.2 Octopus bimaculoides
ATATATATATATATATATATATATATATACATACATACATATATATATATGTATATATATATATATATATATATATTTCTATATATAACTGTCTTCGCTTCAATCTCTCTATCCTCCCTCTCTATCTCTCTCTCTCTCTCTCTCTCTCTCCCTCTTTCTCTCCTTCTCTCTTTCTCTTTGTATATGGTATGCGTATAAAATATTGTTTAAAAAGTGTTTTTGAATACATTAAACGAAGAACAATGTTTGCAACAAGAACTCAATATAAGAGTAGTATGTAATATATTTTTTATTCAAAACTACTTCGAGGTCCCACCAGCTGTGGCTTATTTCAACTGTACGTAAAAACTATAATTAAAACTTAAGCATACTTGCCAGCTATTGAGGAAAGGGTATGAAATTGATCAACATAGAGAAGTCAAAGATCGAACTAATTATGATCTGGACGAATGACTGAGTCAAAATAAAATTTGAAATATTTTTATATTAAAAAAAGGTAACGCCTGGGCACCGCATATATGCATAACACATATACGGAAACACTGAGGCAGCGACTGTTTCGAATACTTAAGCAGAAGTTTTCCTGCTCTGTCGGACGAGAAAATTAAATCTGGTGTTTGATGAGCAACAGGCTATGTGGCTTTGCAGGACAAGCAGTTTTTGGAGGCTATGTATGTCATTGAATAAGAAGCATGGAATGCTTTTGCTGCGGTTGTGTCTGATTTCCTGACAAAAGGGAATTCCTCAAACAATGAAGAACTTTTGAAGACTCTGTTAACCCGTTTTCGAGAGCTGGGCTGCGACATGAGCGTAAAAGTTCGTTACCTACACGGTCACCTGGACTACTTCCCAGAAAATCATAGTGCAATAAACGATGAGCAAGGAGAAAGATTCCACCAAGACATCAAGACCATGGAGACAATGTATCAAGGCAGGGGGGAACACAAAGATGGTGGCTGACTAATGCTGGTCTCTGCAAAGAGATTGTCGCAATGCAAGTTATTCACGCAAGGAAGCCAAGAGCAAGTTCACTCCTTGAATAGTTAAAACTCCAGTTTGGCATGAATATCTATGTTGAAATGTGTAACTACAAATTTTGTGTAATATATTCGTTAAAAAGTAGAAAGCAGTATTTGGCTTATCTTAACTTCTTATTTCAGTATTGCATTTAATAGCAAAATTAACATTTATTGGTAAAAAATGATCCCTGTTTAACAAAGCAAAACTTGCCGTGGTAGAAAACTTCTGAGGGCATTTCTGAATCCAGTACCACCATCAAATTGGGTAGGACTAATAGGAAAAAGCATGACAACTAAAATTTCTTTCGAAAATGTCCCCCAGTGTTATCAATGAAATAATAAAAGCAGCAGACTAGCCTTATTTCATACGGACAAACAATACAATTGTGCTTATTTTGAGAGTAAGCTGTAGAAAAAAATTGACGTGTTAGAAGAAAACTGTAGTTTTGAAATCAGCATGTCAATTTTAGATTCAATCAAATGAAAAAGCAAACTCAACAGAAATTATGTTCAAAATTATTCTCATGTGTAATAGCTCTTCACTAATGTTTAATGTGAACTCAGACTGTGGTGAAATTAACCCAAAATAAACAGTATCTGTTATCGCGATATTTTGCTGCTTAATGATATCCTTTGGTTCTATTTATTGACAAAACGTGATATATAAACTAATTTTTGTTGCAACTTTTCTCTTTGTGTCTGATGAAAATTGAATGACGTAAGCATCACATTTATACATATATGTATCAGATAAAATGCCCAGTGATA
>NC_068992.1:3286229-3292738 GCF_001194135.2 Octopus bimaculoides
ATATATATATATATATATATATATATATATATATATATATATATACCTTGATTTATTTTTTCATTATTTAGTCTACTACGTTATATATTAATTTATATTAAAGCTCTGAATATGATATAATTCTATATTATTTTCAAATTCAGGCAGCCCTTTTGTAAACTTTGCACGAATATTTCCTCGTTATAATTTAGCAATATTTATTAAAATTGTAATCGTGACTATCTGATTCCAGATAATATATTCGAAGTGTCATGCACATTTGCGTAAAGATATTTTATAACCGAGCTTGGTTCTAGATTATTTGAATTCAGATTCTGCCAAAATCGACTTTGCTTTTTATTCCTCCGGGTTTCGATCTTTGGAATAAGACACATGATGACAATCGCACGCAGACATGCACACGCACATGCCTATGCATACACACACGCGCGCGCACACACATTCACAGACACACACACACACACACAAATACATACACGCATCCATACAAACACTCAATGTCTAGGTGCGAATGCTTCACTCGCGACACGAAGCTGTTCTTGCGGAACCGAAGCCCATTCTTGACGCAGTTTTACTTTCAACTCGTTTTCAAGATGGATCAAACAGAAAAATCCAACGGGTTGAGATCGGAGCTCCCTGAGGGCCATACATCCTTGTCAATGAACGACGGAATGTTTTTCTGAATCCAGTGTTGTGCCTATTCGGAACTGTGGGATGGTGCCAAGTCCTGTTGGAGGCTCCAAGGTGCGCCTTGAAAGTGCTCATTCAACCATGAAAGCCGGCTTCCAGAATGTCACTAATGTATCGCTGGGTGTTAATTTTAACACCCGAGGGCACGGGGGGGGGGAACCTTCCAGTGGCTGTTACAGTCACCCAAACGATAACTGACTATCGATTTACGAGTCTACCCTCGACGGAGCCAGAATCACCCTTAAAATCGATCATCCTAGTGGTTTACTGTTTGTTCGATGTCAAATTTCTTTTCACCAATAAAAAACAGATTGGGCAGCGTGCCTTCAGCAATCTGACGCAAGATAAGACGACTTCTCTCCAGTTTTATGGCTTTATAAACTTGCGTGAGCTCATGACGGCCGATCATCTTGTAGGGGTAGGTCCTGGGATCCTCCTTCAGCACTCGATACATCGAAGTTTGGCTTATTTTTGCTGCGGCAACCAATTTTCTGACGGAACGACCAGTATTTCGCTGTATCTTTTCTTTGGTACCTTTGATAAGCTGAGGAGACCGCACACTTCTTTTTTCGGTGACGTCCAGGTCGATCAGCGGTGGAATCAGTCTCTTGAAATTTCTGTGTCAATCTTCCAGACTGTGTTTCGGTCAATTTTAAGCCTTTTTGCTATAGCTGTATTACATTCACCTCTTTTATGGAGGGTTATGTTTGTAGTTCGGTCTATAGCCATTATCTAATTTGTAAATCTGAATTTATTTAGCCTGAAACAAAAAGAAGACACACCAAGCTTTTATAATGATATATAATTTTCATATTTTTACTGTACACTTCGGATAACATACCCACAGAGCGCGTTTTTTTTTTTTTTCGAATTATGAACTCTTCGATGACTTACACTGACAGACAGACAGACAGACAGACAGACAGACAGACAGACAGACAGACAGGCAGACAGGCAGGCAGACACACACACAGACAGACAGACAGACAGACAGACAGACAGACTGACAGAGACAGAGAGCTGATATGCTCCCACATAGCCCCAAAACATATATCATGTTGTATATTCGAGTGTATTTTGGTGTGTATATATATGAATGTATGTAGATATGAAATAAATATTTTCCTTGCCTTTGAATAGTGAAAGTAAGTTCTGCATGCTACACAGGGCGACAAGATAGATAGATTTTTGGCTAAAAATAGATAGATCCAACAACATTTTAATATATTGTAAGCAGATGTTGAGATAACATTCATTGTGAGCAAATAAAAATATTCAAGTACCGCCATGACATTTATTTGTGTATGGCGTGTATGCGTTTCATATACGTGTATATGTAAATATGTGAACGCATTTATCTATGCGTACGTGTGTGTGTATAATATACGCCCGCGCCAATGTGTATGTATGTTTATGAATGTGTTCTGCATTTTCTTTCTATGTTTATTCATATACTAAACAATTTTAGGTTGTTTTTTTTCTTTTTGTTTGCATTTTTACATCTTCACGACTTTATTTCTTTCTACACGTTTGCATTCATATATTTGTTTCCTTTCAATGATCAGTCGAACATAGAGGTTTTGTTATACATACCACCATCGAAAACCATTTATGTGAACAGCCACGTTGGCGAGCTGAATACAATCCCGTCTATACGAATATCAGCTTATTCCATTGCGACCATTATTCTGTGTTCTTTAGATCACACATCAATGTGACGAACAGTCCGTCATGTGTCAACTTTAAAGAAAAATAAACTTGGTCAATATACATTAGCGACAGAAGCAGTTTTAATACCGTGAGGTAATATTTATCTCCACTAACACATGAATGTTCTTTTAGAACAAACTATACTGTGGTAGATACCGTGAGAGAAACTCTCATATTGGCCTTTGGTGCTGGCTACGTAAAGAAGTGTGCATATTGGCCTTGATGCTGGCGATATAAACAAGAGTGCATTTTGCACCAAAAGACAATTTGAAAGAGTCTCTCGTGACAACTACAGCAGTATACTTTGTTCTAATAGAACATCCACGTCTAAGTGGGGATGGATATTACCGAACTTAGTCAAATAACTGCCTAAACGTTAAGTAAATCAGAAGAAAGATAAAGTTTTGAGGAAAATAAGGAGCAAATTCAACCACCAGAACAGAGACAATAAATGCTTGAAGAAAATAATATACATGAAGCAAATAGCCCCAGCATGGCCGCAGTTTAATGACTGAAAGAAGCAAGAGATAAAAGATATTCAAGTAGAATAAATACAAACAGTTCCTCTTCGATGAATCGAAGACCGACGTTTAGATCGTTGAGAAACGGCTAAATTTCCGGAGTCACAATCTATTTGCTTACACAGACTACCACTGACTTCGAATGTTGAGCCATAAACAGCTTAATCGAATCCAGTGTATGCTTAGTAATAGTTATATGGAAACCATAGTTGATGCGATGGAACTAAATACCATAAAGCAATAATGTGATATTCTGTAAATTGATGTTGCTTTAATCATTCTAAATATAATTAAACGTTTCCAACATGCTAGATCCAAAATTAATATTTAGCTGTTATGTTTGATATTGCACTTAAATTACATTTAATTGCCCAAGGAATCATTCGTTGAAAATAGGTTTAATATGCATAATTGTAAAGGAAGCGCCTAAAAAGTATCTCTGCGTGATGTTTTAAAATTTAATTGAATCACTACTGGAAATGAATAATTAACAAAGTCGAAACTTCACCAATAGAAGCAGAAGTTTCACGCAGATTAACAGCGTTTTGCTTCAACAAGCATCAGGAAATTATCTAATTGTAGCTCCTATAACATAAATGGGTAGTAAATATGATTAGTATGAGCCGACATTCAAGATTAAATAGTTAGTCTTTTCCTCTTCCAATAAACTGATTAACGGGAAAAGTAATTTAGCATAATACGGTTAACATGAAAAATTTAACATTTGTGGAATAGTTGAGAAAATGACCAGGTTTCAATTGCTTAATATCTGATTGGCACTTCAGATACAAAGATAACATGCATAAATGAAAAAATAATCTCTCACTGGCTTTGCACTGTAAATATGAATCGAAATGTAAAATAGAAAGAAAGGGAGTGAGAGAGAGAGAGAAAGAGAGCGGACGGAGAGTGACAGAAACACAGACATACAGACATACATACAGACAGACAGACAGGCAGACAGACAGACAGACAGACAGACAGACAGATAGACTGGCATACAAAAAGGCAGACAGACAGACTGACAAACAGATAGATAAACATATGTACATCGAGTTATAACGACAAGACAAACGCACAGACAGACACACATCATGTGTTTTATATATGTATATATATAGATCACGTGACTCGTAATCCGCACACTAATCTAATGTATGGTTTGATTCACCATGTTGTATCGCACTGTATATAGGAGTGGAGTGTGTGACCCCGAATTTTGGTTACGCGTCGAACTTCACATCGCGTACATGTATGTATATTTGAATGAATGAATATATGTATGTATGCCGAATCACTAAGTTGCGGGACAGTCAAATAAAGAACAGCGGTCTATAAGCAGTATCAACGGAAATACAAACGAGGTAACATGCAATGGGATTGAACCCAATACAACGACTTTGAAGCAACGGGAAATCGGAGAATAAAGAAGCTTAAGCAAAACAATTTACGATTATACAATTTATGCCGTAACTAGAAAGAAATATTCTAGAATACTTATTAAATAAGTTTTAAATGCAGTAATAAAATCAACAACTGCAAAAAGTAGAAAAAAAAAAGATTATAAAATTTCCGGTAAATTAAATTGATCCATAGCACGTGAAACAGGTGACGACAGCCGTCACTTTTCATACAGAAAAAAAACTAATGCGCCATAATAAAGTTCAAAGCAGTCTTCTTATGCAAAACTATAATTTTTCTCTCATTTTTTTTTTTTTTTGAAAGCTAGTTTTCAAAAGATATTTAAATAAAGTTCTTTTTTTCCTCTAAAAATTAACTGAGGACAAAATACATAAATTTTATTATTACTTGGTTTCTTTAATGACAGAAAAAAGTTTGGTCGAATTGTTATCATCGAAATAATTCTTCAGAAAGTTTTGATTGATGGATTAGATGCCAATATATTCCTTCCAACTTTGTCCATTCGACATTTCTTTTTCAAGTTCTTTATTTGTCTAAGAAACATTTAATCTCTGGTTTTTAGACACTGAAATATGGTTCAGGTTAAAACCCATTATAATTATTAATTATATTTTTTGAAATTTTAATCGATCATGCAGTACTAAATTACGAATAGATTTTGTCTAGCAAAAATAAAATAAGTGTAAAGAAATAAACTTAGAATTGAAGAATAATAAAATAAAGTCTTTTAAACCTTGTTCAATAAAATTAATTTACTGATCGCAGAAACATTATCAAATATATAATGTTGTGAGAAACTTTATGAAAAGAACTAACAATATTCTGCATTCTTATTACTTTTCTCGTAGTTTTGCATGAAACAGCCGTTGAGACCTGGGTTGAGAACAGCAATGCCCAAAGAAAGAACTCCAAACGACCGCAACAACTAGCGCAGAATAACCTTACACTTTATCACTAGCAAAGTGCTTTGCGGCGTTCTCCTTACCCTCCTGAAGAAGGTGGTTTAAAGAAATTTACAAGAGAAACAAACGGGATGCGGAAGTAGAAGATTGTGCAATGAACAAATGCTCATGTTATGCATAATCATTAAGCTGAATCAGAAACAACTAGTTTTGGATCAGCTTCATCGACTTCAAAAAGGCCTTCAACAGCTTGCACATATAATCTCTTTGAAAGATCACGTACAGAAAAAAAGCATCCATTGGCGATAGTAACATCTTGAGATAACTTTACAGGAAGTGGCGTTGCTGCGTTGGAAACAAAGATGAGGATATGGAAAGGTTCGACATCATCACATGGGTGCCACCTCTCTTTTAGTTGCTACTAGAAATGGACTTTGTTATAAGTAGGTCCAATGTGAAACCAGCACATGGCATCGAATAGAGACAAGAAGGACTTGCAGATCTTCACCTTACCAACAACAGTCTCTGATTCTTTTAGATCTACGCCTTCTATAATGTAAGACATGTCCACCAGTTTCAGCAACAGCAGATAAAAGTTAGTCTTCAGATCATCAATGGAAAGACGAAATAGATGATTATTATTGGCAGGAAGGGGAAACATCAGCAACCAGTTCGGTCGAAGGGCTAGTCTTAGAAGATCGTTGATTTCTTCATGTACCTGGGCAATGACATTACTAATGATGGCAAATTGGAAACTGATGCTGGGAAAATGCCAGATAAAGCCCTTCCCCCAGTCGCCGGAAGCTTGTACGGTCTAACCAGTCCTTCAACGAAGGTATCAAGCGCTGTTTGTATCCATCAAGCTACCTGTTTCTTAGGCTCTTCTTGTTGGCTATTCGGAAGCAAGCTAATAGCACATCATTGCATATATATGTCTGCTAATTACGTAATAGGCCTTATCTTTATAATGGTGACGTGAAGAGACTTATGTCTGTTCCAATTCCATTTGTCATGATTCAGTTTTGTATTTGTCAGAGTAATTACATTTACGTAATATTTGGAGTGAACCCTACAAACCATCATCTGGATTATAAAATCATTTTCTATTTGTAATTCATTAACAAGCTATGGCCATGCTCATTATAGATCCGACACACACACCCGTTTAAATACGTCTGTGTGTGCATATGCATATGTGTTATCCTACCTAATAAGAAACCCTTGTAGAAATGCATGTTTCGTCAATATTATTATTTCCTCTATT
>NC_068992.1:3293066-3296799 GCF_001194135.2 Octopus bimaculoides
CCAAACAATTAATTATATGTCTTGATAAACGTGTTCTGATCCGATAAATACTGATTTATTTTAACTCGGCACAACGCTAGTTTCAAAGAAAGCAAATAGATTTAATAGAACTTCAGCTAACCAGTCGTAATACGAGTCGCAGCTTTTCGAGGCATTAGTATTGCCGGCTACCAGTCAGATGATCGACGTCTCGAATCCCATCATTTCCACTTTGTTGAAACCAATTCATAGAAAAGTAGAATTTCTCTGATATACATATAAGCATTATTTACATTATTTACATTTGATGGAAACTTGTCCTTATCCGTCAAATGTAAATAATGTACATAATTCCTCATCTCTTAAATATAGAACTGTATACATATGAGGTATGAACATTAGATTGTTTATAACTTCAGGAGGCATTAATTTGAACATGAGTACATCCATGACCGAGTGATAGTATGATAATATAACTAAGCTATTCCGGTGATGCATGTGTGTGCGTAGTGTAGGAAACAGTGACGGGTAGTTTGTATGCCTCTCCCATCTCTAAACAAAATATAATATCAAACTTCACTGTCGCGTTAACATGTTTAACTCACGAATACGGAGAGCTAGATTTATAATGATTTTAAAATGACGGAATTCAATAATGTGAAACCATATTCGTTGAAAGCTGGAATTGAATTCTGATGACAAATTGAATAATTTATTTAATTTCATTGATTAAATGAAAAGGTTCTTTTGTTAGCAAAGATAATCAATATCGAGTAGAATTGTGAAGTCTATGTAAATATTAAAAAATTGAAGGCAGAGCCAGAAAGAAATGAGGTCTTTGTTCATTGAGTGGTGTTATATTCTTGTCTGACACATAAATAATATTAGCTATTTATGTAAGATTTAAGCACTTGAAAATAAACAATAACACATACTACAAACTTTCTTATAAAATGCGAGCATTAGGCGAAACAGAAACATGACTGGCTGGAGACATGAATGAAAATGGATGCTTCTAAGATAAAATGACACTTCGTTTGGTGAAAAACACACAAGTTGATTAATAATACAGTTTTATATTTAAGAGATGAGGAATTATGTACATTCTTTACACTTGACGGACATTTGTCCTCATCTTGTTTGTTGTTAACACAACGTTTCGGCTGATATACCCTCCAGCCTTCATCAGGTGTCTTGGGGAAATTTTGAACCTGGGTTCTCATTCCTAAGGTATTTTTCGATGTTGTTGTTGTTGTTGTTATTATTATTATTATTATTATTATTACTATTAATATCATCATCATCATTATTACTATTATTATTCAGGTCACTGCCTGGAATCGAACTCGAAAACTTGGGGTTAGTAGCCCGCGCTCTTAACCACTACGCCATATGGTGAAATGTTATGAGTAAAATCTAAGAATCTGAAAAATAATAAGCGAAATCGATGAAGCAATTGAAAAAAAAAACAATCAAGTTTTATGGGAAAATTGCCCCCAAGCTGATATAACTATTAAGACCACATCTACGGTGTGTAGAAAAGTAATGGAAATCGATCTGGTTACATCCTGAAGAACACAATCGTGATGTTCCTCGGATTTATCAACAAGTCAGTGACTCTGGAAATATTAAAGAACAAATATGGAGCGATATCTCTGCTGGAGATCTCAGGATTGTACTGAGAAAATCTAGGAAATGGAAATTACCTGGAAAAGATAAAATTCCAAACTTCTGGTGATTGCTTTCACTGAATCTCTCGGGAAACTAATCCACCTCTTCAATAGTATTATACATAACCCTAGGAAAATCCCTCTCTGGTTTGTAAATGGAGTAAAGATACTACCCAAAAATAACAAGACTAAAGACCCCCAAAACTACCGACCGATTGTATATCTTAGAACCATGTATAAAATAGTAACATCCACCATTACCATATATTTTCCAGATGGATAACAAGATATTTCCCTAATGAACAAAGAGGCTCTTTTGGCCCTTTTGGTTGTAATGATCGACTTTTAGTCAATAAAGTTATTCTTGAAGACTACCACAAACGGTACAAAAATATTTTTATTGTTTGATCGATTACAAAAAACTACTTTACAGTCTTCCCCATAGATGTATCAAGAAATGCTTGAAAATATAAAAACTCACCGGGTTTTGCGGGGTTTTTTCTTGTTTTCCGTAGGGTCCTTTGTCGTCCTCTTGTGCTTTGGAAGGTGGCGAACTGGCAAAATCGTTAGCACACCGGACAGAATGCTTGGCGGCATTTCGTCTGTCATTACGTTATAAGTTCAAATTCCGCTGAGGTCCACTTTACTTTTCATCCTTTAGGGGTCGATAAAACAAGTACCAGTCGAGGACTGGGGTCGATATAATTGACTAGCTCCCTTCCTCGCAAATTTCCGGTTTTGTGTCTATAGTAGAAAAAATCATTGTTTTTTTTTCTTTTTTTAATCGTAACACTACGCACACTTTAACCCCAACAGTCAGTGGTTTGTGTGTGTGTGCATCAAGAAACCAACCACCTCGTTATCAAAAGACAAATAAAGCCTCTTCTCTTTTAGCTAGACACGAATTTTTATGATTTGATAAATAACCAAAGACAGACAGACAAACAAACACGCACGCAAAGAAAGAAAGAAAGAAAGAAAGAAAGAAAGAAAGAAAGAAAGAAAGAAAGAAAGAAAGAAAGAAAGAAAGAAAGAAAGAAGGGATAGATATCAGTTCTCGAAGATATGATTGTTTGAACATGTGTCAGAAGAAATCCAGAATCTTTTAATAAAGATATTTTATTATTCCGCGGCAGGAAAGGCATTCTGTTTCTGAAACATGAAAACTTATTTTGCTTTCACAAACGAAATATAAAAAAATCCCGCTCAGAGTTCGTAAATAGAAAACAGATAATACTCGATTAAAGCATTACAAAGAAAGAAAAAAAGACGGGTAGCTAATATCGGCTTTAAAAAGCGGAAAATCAACATATGTTTCTATGTAACAAAAATGGTATTGACGTTGCTTTCGATTTTAGCATTTGAATTTATCTATTTCTAGAAATTCACAAGTCATCGTGACATTACACATTTCCAAAGAGAAGACTTTTGAATTCAGAAAATGACATAAGTAAACTATTGGAATATATACAGTAAGGAGGATGTTCCATACAACAGATAAAGGAATTTTTGTGTCTTATATGTTTTTCCTTTTAGTTTTATTTTAGTGCTTCTTAAGACAGTTCAAGCAGGTCACTAGCAGACATTTTGAGTTGAAAGAGTTCCCGGTGTTTATAAATGTGTAGTTGAGTTGGTACGTTGGCTGAGTTGTTCATACACATGGCTAAGTGTGTGCATCCATGTATGTATGTCTCTTCTATTTGTTTAATTATTATAAATCTTCCACTGAGGAGGTAGCCGGTTTCCAACAAAGATACAAGGCTCCATCTTTGGGATGTAGGTAACACAGACAAATTCACATTTAGAACTTGAGTGAAGTCTTGCATATTTTTACTGTTCCACTCACAGATTGCACTTGTAATGTACGAATCAGCCGGTCAGTTTCTCTTTCTGAAAATCCCAGTTTATCCAGCTTCTCCTTTAAGCATTTACAAACAAAACCTAGTGCTCCAATTATTATTGGTATGAATATGAATTCATTAGTCTGGATATAGAAACTGGAGGTTTCGAAGCAGTTGTCCATAGACATCCTGCTTTTCTTTGATTTTCAAAGAGATATTTATATCTGCAGGGTAGATGTATGC
>NC_068992.1:3296809-3305136 GCF_001194135.2 Octopus bimaculoides
GTGTATGTATGTATGTTTATATGTAATGTATATATGTATGGTGATGAGAAAATAACTGGTTTGTCTAAGAAAAGTTCCAGTTCAGGGATTTTCAACAATTTCTAGAATTCTTCAGCCCGGCCGTGCCATCGGGGTGCATTGCGTGTCCAGGACGAACGTTATGCATAAATCATTTTGCATGCACTTATTCATGTCTGAGCAACAGCAGCAGTAGTAGTAGTAGTAGTAGTAGTAGTAGTAGTAGTAGTAGTAGTAGTAGTAGTAGTAGTAGTAGTGGTTGTGTTGATATTGTTGTTGTTGTTGGTGGTGGTGGTGGTGGTGGTGGTGGTGGTACTTAAGTGAGCAAACCTCTCGTAACCCTTATAATATCCTTTATTGAGGCCAATGCATGCATTTGAGAGACGCGCAGATCTTTCGTCGGCAGCCTAACATATATTCTTCATTTGCCGAAAGTTAAACTTCAGAATTTGTTTTTTAAATGGTTTTATTTCGATAAGGAAATAATACTTTTGTTACTTTTTCGTATATTTGCTACTATAGAATAACATAAACCTACAGTGTCTAAAATAATGCAGCGCATAATCCAAGAAACAAAGAAAAATAATATTTTCACAAATATAAATATTCAATATATACTTGAATATTTTTGGAAAATATATTTTCCTAATCTTAGAACTAAGAAAATGTATTTTCATTATTTCTTTTTTGGACAGAATAATCATGTCTAAAACACTAATACTCAAATAATACCATATAAAATAGAAAAATTATGATAAATTAAATAGAAGGAAATATATCAGCCATTATTCTTTCAAGAAATAAGTTTTAATTATGAAATGGAATGAAAGAAAGGATGCAAATTCTTCTGGGCAAATTTGCTGAATATTTTTATCTCCCGTTTTTAAGAAAATAATATATCGGTTTACCAATCTGGTTTCTTTAAGTCGACTCACATTGTGATGCACATGTTATAATTATCTTCCCCGAAAACAAAGCATGAAAATATTTTTCTTGCTTATGTTATGTTGCCGTATCTTGTCGTGGAAAATGATGTACAAAATAACGTTTAATTAATTTTGAAATATTACTGTTGTTAATCCAGTGATATTGTTCTAATTGGCAGTAAAAATAGGATATCTTCTCGATTTGCCGAGAAAGTTCATATAGCAGCAGCAGCAGCAGCACGAGTTGTTGTTTTGTGTCAAGCCAGCTCTGTTCGAACTGATCATTCAACGGGGGTTCATATGGCCCCCTGAGACACCATATAAAATTTTGGGGGTCCGCATAATAAAATAGTAAATTGGGGATATATAAGATTACATTTTCCAGTGGTATGAAGGAATTTTGGTTACTAATTCTAGCACATTGAGCAATGGAATACGGGAAATCCCTTGTTTAACCCCCAGATCATCTCTGATTGAACAAGCTTATGATGAAAGGTGCTCTAGTCGTGACCATCCCATCTTTTTCAACAATATTGCCGAATAAAGCCTTTATTTATGACAGTAGAGAGTGATTTGAAGGAATGGAATAGAAACTGGGCTGATATTTTGAGGAGGATAAACGAACATGGAGGAACTTTCTTGCTGAACATTGGAATCAACCGATATCAATTGACAAATACTTTAGACAGAGTGGAATGTTCTTTTTTACTCTAGGCACAAGACCCGACATTTTGTGGGAGAGGACAAGTCGATTAGATCGACCTCAGTATGCAACTGGTACTTAATTTATCGACCCCGAAAGGATGAAAGGCAAAGTCGACCTCGGTGGAATTTGAACTCAGAACGTAACGGCAGACGAAATACCGCCAAGCATTTCGCCCGGCGTGCTAACGTTTCTGCCAGCTCATCGCCTTCGACAGGGTGAAATATTGTTAAACATCGGTATGACTGACAATCATAATTAAGCTACCTAGCCCTCTCCCCATCCTCTCTCTCTCTCTCTCTCTCTCTCTCTCTCTCTCTCTCTCTCTCTCTCTCTCTCTCTCTCTCTCTCTCTCTCTCCCTCTCTTACACTTTCTATTTCGTTTATCCCGATGTACTTGCGATATATTATAACGTTCATGTGCTTATTGTTTGTATCTTTTCTGTACAATTTGCCAATTTACTGTTATAATGTGAGTTCCTTTCGATTAATATTGTATAAATTAGATACTTTATTTATTTTAAAGATGTAATTTGCATACAAAGATAAAACGGTTTCTAGTGTGATTCAAATTTGTATTCCAGAATGTAATCGTTGACCTCTTCAGAAAAATATGATATTACTCATAGAATATTATGAAACATTATATTCAAATAGTGAAATAAGAATACGCCAATTTATTTCTAACTTGCAGACACCCAGCGTTGCTCGAGATTAAAATGGCATAGTTTGTTTTTTGTCTTTTTTTTTTTACTTGTTTCACTCATTTGACTGTAGTCATGCTGGAGCACTGCTTTTAGTCGAACAGACTTATTGTTTGTAAGCCTTGTACATATTCTATTGGTCTCCGCTAAGTTGCAGAGATGTAAACACACCAACATCGGTTGTCAAGCGATGGTGGAGGTACAAACACAGACACACACACAAACACACACACACGCACACACACATATCCTCTGTGTAATATATAGAGATTTAAAGGGAAAATTGTCTTAAGAGGATGGAATGAACAGAATTCAAAACGAAAACGAAAAACTATTCTGAACCGGAATCCTTCAATTCTAAATTCTTCTCTCTTCAAGACGCCTACTACAATGAATAGTTTGATATACACTTGACATTATAAAACAACAGAAATATGGTAGTTCGTGTTAATTCTTACAAACAACAATTTTTAAAGTTATAAATAATGTTGTTGTTCAATAGAGACTGGAATATTTTCAACTAAAATAGAACTTCAGACGTCTACATTGAAGTGAGTAACGAAAGCCAAGATGTAGATTTGAATACAAACATTTTGAAGAGGTATTTGGGAAAATTGCATGGCATTAAAACAAAGTAATTCGAATCTGATGCTAATGACAAATTCTTCTAAAACGATTTTGATTGAGACTCGAAGTAGAATCTAAAACAATATACAAATGTCTGTTGATACTAAAGAAACGGTTTGTCTATTTAAAAGTTTTGGAGAATTGCCCAAGTAATTTAATTGCAAGCAGTATTTAGGAAGTCTTTATGTATTTTTATACGGGTTTCTTCTGTCTGTGAATGATTTAAAGTTATTTTAGATAAATATTAACCCATCTTGCAGCAGAACGGAAGACAGACGAGAAAATATGGTAGCCTTAAAGCTGAACTATTTACTTGTATGTACTTAGGTTTGATAGCGTGTATGTTTATGTGTGGCCGCGAGTGAAAGCGTGCGTGTGTATATGTTTTTTTTTTATCAGCATATATATATATATATGTATGTATGTATATATATATATATGTATGTATGTATGTATGTATATATATATATATGTATTATGTATGTATGTATGTATGTATGTATGTAAGCAAAGACAGAAAAACAGATTTGTAAGCAGTTATATGTAGAAGGACAGTTGTATTGACAATATATTTGATCCGTTAAGGCGGCGAGCTGGCAAAATGCTTAGCAGCATTTCAGTCTTTACGTTCTGGGTTCAAATTCTGCCTGTGTCAACGTTACCTTTCATCCTTTCAGGGTCGATAAAATAAGTACCAGTTAAGCACTGGGGGTCGATATAATTGACTTAGACCTTCTCCCGAAGTTGCTGGCCTTGTGCCAAAATTTGAAACCAATATATTTGGTCCTACTTATTTATAACTTCATTTTATGTGTGTATCCTAATTCGTGCAGGATGGCTATTCACTTTCACCATCGAGCAGATGTCGCGGTATATTGCAGTGATCCAGCCTCTGAAGACAGGAGCGAAACCGGCTGCTGTGAGGATAGACATCAAGTATTCTTTGAATTCATCAGACCACCACTCGTACCAGATTACTGACTTCTCTTGTTATATATTTGTAACGGATGAAATTAATTAGTGTAAGCAATATGATAAACGATAGTTGATACACAGCAGGATGGATGTCGGAGTCGTAATCAGTTTGTAAGGGTTTGGTTCTTCGGTGATAGCCATTATGTAAAGATGAAAGAACAGTGATTGAAGTTGTGAAGAAAATATTTACTTACCGTTACATCGAATATACCTTGCCTCGACGGGCAGGTGATAAAATTGTAAAGCATGCGAAGTAAAGATAGACATAGATTTTCCTTGCATAGTTTGTGTTTGTTTTCTCGTCATTGTTTAGTAGTAATTATAGAGAGAGATAGACTGATGTAAGAGAACAGAATTAGAACTAGTGAGAGAGTGTGGGACATTGTTTTTCTTTTTCCCTCTGGCCGTTTGTTTACCTGCTTCCATGATTCTAGTGGTCGGTTCACTAACTGATGTTAGCTCTCTCTCTCAACTCAAGAGTTGTCGCCAAAGTGACTAACTGATTTTTGTTTGGGGTTCTTGCTTTTATAACATCACCCCTTCCTTCCATCTTCATCTATCATCCCTTCCTTTCTCATTCATAAACACAAGAGTATTATTATAGTGGATTATCTCGGTAACCATGGGAGCTATGAAAAAAATACAAAGCTCATCAACACCACCGGATCATTCTACACGTCTGTGTAATTTTTCGCGCAATTCCACCCCGCCGTTTGACCGTGAATCCCAAGACAAGAAAGAATCGCCCATGTCAAATTTATATGTATAGATATATATATGCATTCTAATCCATATATTTACGACTGTATTGAATTTATCTCTGTCTATGCTTCGGATAATTGCTCGTAAATTTTATATTCTCCATTTAAAATCTTTCACTTCGTTTCATTTATTACTTCAACGAACCATTTTAATCTGTCAGTTGAATATTTTACACTTAATCTTTCATTTTATATTATTTCGTTTCATTTAATTTCGTTCTCAATTTTCGTCTCAAATTAACTCTGTATATTATTTTATATTTGAATATATATGTACATGTATTTCTGCATGCATGTAGCTATAAATGTGTGTGTGTACGTGTATGTTGCTCTTGTGTGTATGTATATGCATATATTTGTGCGTTTGTATGTATATATATACATATATGTGTGTGTGTGCACGTATGTGTAAATTTTTAAGTGTATTTGTGTATATGTGTACATATGCCTATGGATATATATATATATATGAGCGTATATAAGTATATAATTTTGAATGTGCGTGTGTGCGTGCGTGCGTGTGCGTCCACTGGTTCGCTTTCGTGTTTTTTCATTGGCTCAATGTTTTATTTCTGTGGTTTGCTATTTGTATTTCTTACAATTGTTGGTGGTGACCGAGACGTCATTAATTCATGTTTAGTTGATGAGTTTAAAGTTGACATTTTATTTATTTTTGTTTCGTTTAGTTTTGTTTTTCTTTGTGTGTGAGTCGAATGTTTTAATTGAAGTGTTTTTGAATGGGTTTACTTGAAAAACTAATTAAGAGTGTATCTCTTAGCTATATTTCTTATCAAAGTGATATTTTTACAGCTTAATGATTTGGTTGGGTATTGCTCGGCGAAAACATCTGTTCTTCATGCAATCTTCTTATGGACGGTAACTGTGAAGGAATGTGCGTGCGCGCATATGGGTGTGTGCGCAGCAATGTGTATTTCTTTGGAATTTTTCGGATGAAATTTCTTCAAGAAAATATGTATATTTACGTTCATATGACTGAATGGATGGATGGATGTGTTTGATCTGTTGGTGAGCTACTGTTCGAATGTAAGAAGATTATTTTTCTCGGTGGTTAATGGACAAAATAAAATATGTGAGTGTTGGTGGTGGTGGTAGGGGTTGTTGAGTTTCGTTATGGGCGATTATTTCTATAATGGTATGCACATTTTTGGTACATACCATGGCTCAGTGGTTAGAGTGTCGAGCTTACGATCGTGAAGTTATGAGTTCGATTCCCGGACTTGGCTGTGTGTTGTGTTCTTGAGCAAGGCACTTTATTTCACGTTGCTCCAGTTCGCTCAGCTGTAAAAATGAGTTGTGACGTCACTGGTGCCAAGCTGTATCGGCCCTTTTGCCTTTCCCTTGGATAGCCTCAGTGGCGTGGAGAGGGGAGGCTGGTAAGCATGGGGGACTGCTGGTCTTCCACAAACAAATTTGGCCGGACTTGTGCCTCGGAGGGTAACTTTCTAGGTGCAATCCCGTGGTCATTCATGACCGGAGAGGGTCTCAAAGGTATAGATAGATAGATATATGCATACATATATACATATATCAATACATATAAGATACACACACACATTCAAACATGTGTGCGTGTGTGTGTGTATTCCTTTAGTCTTTTAGTCTTTTACTTGTTTCAGTCCTCCATTGCGGCCGTGCTGGAGCACCACCTTCAAGGGTTTTTTTAATCGAACAAATCGACCCAGGACTTCTTCTTTGTAAGCCTAGTACTTATTTTATCGGTTTCTTTCGCCGAACCACTACGTTACGGGGACGTAAACACACATACATCGGTTGTCAAACGATGGAGCGGAGCAAACATTGACACAAAATATATATTTGCGGATTGACAGTTAAATAGGTTGAGAGGCAGACAGGCGAGTAGACATGTTTAGATGTATGGACGGACGGACGGATGGACGGAGGGATGGATGGTTGGTTGGTTGCTCTATTACAAACTTTCAGACCAAGCTTCGTTGATATATTACGATATATGATTGAACTTTGCCGAATCACTCAAGGGGTTAATAATTTGTGGGGACATCGTGCTTCGTTATGCAACCATAATATACTACAAACTATATTAAACGCTTTATAAGACAGTACTGTGTTCTCCTGTGTTAGCAGTGCTATCAAACCACTTGTTTAGGTTATTTCGACAAAGTTTCTATGGAAATTATATCCATCTCTCATTTACTACGTTTCCTTTCCGAGTACGTCTGATCCAAATGACAATGAGATCGAAGATGACAATTGGGTAACGAGTATATATACGATATTTCAAGTCTTCGTGCCTTCATCAACACCACATCCAACTCATTAATAATCCACAAACTCATTAATTAGTCACTTCGACAGATAATTGATAATTAGACTGGTTTTTCACATGGCTGCAATTAAGTATGGCAGTATTTATTCTTCATCCTTCTCCGGGTTGAGCAAAGAGGTGTGAAAACAGCTAAACGGAGAGTCGCACGAGTTTGAGTATGAAGCGGTGAAAGCAGCTATGAGAGAAAACAACGAAATCCCAATTCCCTCTACTTTTTAGCTCTAAAAGCCACTGTACTTAAGGCCTTTTTTTGATAGAGTGTTCTAGTTATCACGTGAACAAAAGGATCCGTTTGGCTGAAATGTGGTCTGCACGCATGAAAAACTCGCGATTCCTATGTGAGCGAAACTAGAGTTGAAAACAATTGTCATATATTAGACATTTCGATCTGAAGTCTGGACAGAGACATTTAAGTTTTAATGACTCAATGAGGAGTTGTAAGATTAGAAACCAAGCCGCTGATTATACAGCAGTGAAAGAAATTACATCAGAGAAAAATATGACAAAACATTCTTCTTTCCCTTGAAACATTATAAGATTCCACATTTCGTAATCGAATATAAGATATAAATATACGCCACTGTTTCATAATTGAGTGGTTGGTGACAATACGTTAATATTGCCTTTCATCCTCCCGGGGTCGATAAAATAAGTACCAGTTAAGCACAGGAGTTGATGTAATTAATTTACCCCCTATTTCAAAACGGATGGTCTTGTGCCAAAATTTGAAACCAATATTGCAGCAGTACTCTCTTATTTATTCCCCTTACATCGCAGACACAAGAGTTCTCTACCTTCGATTTGGATAATGAAAATTTGTTCAGTTATGATCAGTTTGATCACCTCGAATATTAGACAATTAGTAATCCATATTTCCACTTTGATATACAGTAAATTACATTTTTAAACTTAAATCTTGATATTAAAACGTTGCAAGACTTTTTCAAACTTAGAAATTTCTCACAAAAACCATCTTTCTGTGATAAATAAGTGTATATGTCTTTTCTTGAGCGGGGGGGGGAAGGAAAACTACATGAGAAGACATTTTTGGTATCAGTTGGTGCCAGAAACTCAAGTTTTGCAGACCAAGAAAGAAATTTTATACAATAAACACAAAGGTATATTTTTTGTTTGATATTTAATGTCCAAAAATTATACATTAAGTTTTCTTTCGTTGCTATCATTAATTAATTAAACCTCCTTGAATTACTTTCTTATTTTTTTAGATATCTTCTGAACTTTCGAAATATTAGTCCAAATAAAAGAAACGTGTTGTAAAGAAAGTTT
>NC_068992.1:3305854-3310605 GCF_001194135.2 Octopus bimaculoides
TTCTACAGCTGGATGCCCTTCCTAACGCCAACCACTCAGAGAGTGTAGTGGGTGCTTTTACGTGTCACCCGCACGAAAACGGCCACGCTCGAAATGGTGTCTTTTATGTGCCACCCGCACAAGCCAGTCCAGGGGCACTGGCAACGATCTCGCTCGAAAATCCTACAGGAGCCAGTCAGGCGGTACTGGCAACGGCCACGCTCAAAATGGTGCATCTCATGTGCCAACCGCACAAGAACCAGTCCAGGGGCACTGGCAACGATCTTACTTGGCTTGCCGGGTCTTCTCACGCACAGCACATTTCCAAAGGTCTCGGTCCGTAGTCATCGCCTCGGTGTATTTGCTGAGCCTTAGTTCCATCTCCCAGAACCAATCCAAATTTTTAGCTATTCATCATTTAACAACTTTTTATAAAATATTTTTCTTTGTAGGAGACAGAAGGCAAAAATTATGTAAATAAGATCTAACAATACAAAAAGAAAATTGTATCATATACACTATTTATAAAGTTGATTAATATTTGGGTTTAACATTCATCCTCATAATCATCATCATTTAGTGGCCGTTTTCCATGCTGGCATGGGTTTGACTAGAACTGATAAGCTGAAGGGCTGCACCAGGCCCCAGTCTGCTTTGATCTAAGACAAAATAAAATTTCCAATTTAGGGTCTAAACACTGATAATGGGGTTTGGATTTTTTTCACTTGGATAGCTTTAAAATAGCAGTTTGGGTTTCCGAAGAAGCACAGGGCGAGAGTAAAAGTGTTCCAGTGAAAAGAAGATATCACTTCGTCACGTGTTACAGGTCTTTGATAGAGGTTTTGACAATATTCAATAGTAAGGTAACAGGTTCAAGATTCTTTAGTAAAACAGTAGAATCTGAGGAAATAAAATAATTCAAATTGTGGAAGATTATGTTTTCTGTGAGGAAGAAAAGAAAACTGACAAATTTCAGATATTTTGGGAAAGAGGAAAATATTTTGTATGTAGCAACAAGGTTGTCAGAGGAGGAAATGAGAGCAGAATCCTGGTTTAAGCACCCCATGTGACCCTTCATTTATTTTTTGGAATCTTCAGACAGTCTGAATTTCTTGTTTAAATCTCAGCAATGGACAACCTCTGGATGCATCATCATTCCATTAAATGTGTTTGTGGGGAGAAAAATATTGAAAAGCATCGATACATATCATAGTGACAAAGAAACGAGGAAGGTATCAGGTGGTCATGGGATGTGCTAAAAACACCAGCTAAATCGCCCTTAAATCACATACAAAATATTTTTTTTCATAATCCTGTGAATTCCTGTGTGTAGAACAGAAATGTACAAAAGTTTTCTGAAAATTCTAAAAAATTGAAAGAGTTATGGAAAGTATTATAAGGTATTTACACTAGAATTCCACTGAAATAAGTTATTAGGGAAAAAAAGAAATGGTGTTTTTCAAAAAGCTAGATGTGGAGAGAGACAGAGGGAGGCCTCTGCTTTGGTGACAGATAACTAGATACACTAACGGGTGCTACTGTTGTTCTCGGTGGTGGTGGTCATTAAAAAGGTGGCACGGAAGATAGTAGCAGTGATGTTTATGTTGTTGGTGTTAGGAGTATCGACGATTTCGGTTGTTATTATTGTTGATAGTATTTTTGTAGATGATCTTTTTTTTGTTTTATGTTTCGTGTTGGTGGGGGTGGGGTTCGTGGTCACTGTTCAGCAGCAGTGGCTTGTCTCATTCAGCCTCAGATCAATTCTCATCGATCAAAGGTCATTTCAGAACTGCGTTATCTAAATTCGTGTGTTTATTATCTGTGGTGGCAGAGCTGGTGAGTAGCTGATGGTTGTAGTGGTGATTGTGTTGGAAATGGCAGCGATGGTTCTGTTATTGGTTGGTGAGTATTACTGAGTAGGTGTATTAGACATTCAGGACTACATTCTCAAATATCTCCTCTCCTTGCAGGGTGTGTATCTGGGGAGGAGACATCAGCCGACATAATACAGAAAGCAGTAAAACACATACGCAAAGGTATACACATACATGTGTCTATACTGACGTGCGAAAAAATGTGTTACAAAATTAGATAAGACAGATAACAGACAGATGTATACGTGTTTCAAAAACTACGCGTCGTGCTTGTATATTACAAATTTTATCAGCCCATGTATTTTTATTGCACAACATACTTAGAATTATGTAATTGTTCAGTTTTGGGATATTAAAAAAAATAAATAAAAATCAAGGGGGAGATAACTAGTAAAGCCCAAATGGTATGTACACTCACGAAGTGACTCCACATGAAAACAATTTCGTTGATCCTCCAAATAAGAACGTTCACACACAGAATGTTGGAAATAAGTGAATGTGTGAGAAACAGAAACTACAACGTCAATTATTGTTTTTATCCTATTTACACGAATTCATAGATCGTAATTCCATTGAGAAGAACGACATTTGTTCGCTTTTTGGTTCCAGTATTTATATCCCTTTTACTATCTCCCCCTTAATTTTTATTTACCTTTTTTAAATCCCTAAACTAAACAATTACCCTAGGTAACTGAATTGCCCAAAATAAAAGAACTTTTTTTTTTCGATAAACTAGGAATATATCTTATTTCATAGTTGTGTTTTCGATATATTGTTTCCTGGAGTTAGTTCATAACATGCCTGACAACTATAAAGATTGCTTTGGTAGAGGACGATAAAATAAAAAAACAGGTTAAAATAAATATTGCAGCTTGACTAAACCAGTCAAGTCGATGCTTCAAAAAATAACCAGAATCCAATGACTAAAATCAGTAAAGAAATAAAAACCAAAAACCACAGACAAAAAGTAAGTTTGGAAGGATAACTTGTAATGGCTATACAAATGAATATGATAAACAAAATAAATTATATTATATATCAACGGTGGTTGTAGAGTCCGGATTAATATATTCACCCAACAAATCTAGTCACATTCACACAAACCTTGTCACGTTTTGGATTTCGTTGAGAGACATTGGTTAACGACGGATAATAAATGACTGTTCTCTAATGCAGCAGCAACCCTTTCTTTATCGGCCAGTTGTTTGTTGACCGCTTGTTCTGAATTGTGTGTGCCTGGTGCAATGGCAATGTCCACCTTAAAACGAGTCGGTAATGAGCGAAGTAACTTCACACGAATCGAAAGACCAATTAGTGTAGCCATACTACAATGCGGAATGGTCGGTGTGAAAGCTAATGTCACCAGATTACTGCTGTTGTCAATATGAATGTGATCTTCGTCCACGACGTTAAGTTCCTCCAATGTAAGTGGATGTTCAGGATCATTAATATTTCGGACTAAATCGAATATTTCACGGACATCGATTTCGTCAATTACATTTTCGTCTTCTTCGGCAGGGAGCACGTGTCGATCAACTTTACGCTGGTAAATTACAGGATTCACGTTATCAACTTTATTTTTCATTTCTTTTCTTTTTCTAGTTCTGTCAAGACCAGAACAATTATAATTTCACTTCAGCTTTTCCTCAAACTCAGTAACTTCCTCCAAAATAATAAAGTTTCTCTAAGAATGTCCAACAACATAAAGTGAACATTGGACGACCGCAATTAAGACCTCGGTCATTTCCGCCGAAATATGTTCGGTAACGTTCGGTAGTTTCGTATGAACAGCAATAAAAAACTAAATTTGTTTTAAAATTAATATTTTTATCTGCTTCGAAGGAAATATAAATAAATATAAATAATTATGAAGTAACACAGGAAATCAAAATTTGTTTTATGATTTATTTTATCCTTTTTATTGGGATGTTTATGAAGATTACTTAAAATACGACAAAATGTAAACAAATCAAATTGGAAAAAATGAAACTGGCGAAAATATTATTTTATCACTTAAAAAGATCCTCGGCAATTTTTTTTTCCACGAAAACAAAGAAAATGACCTTCTGATTAATAAAGACATTTTTTTAATTTTCTTTCCACGTGATCACAAACCAAGTAGTGTGCGTTCACACTTCAAATTTCGTTTTTCACTAAAATCTGAACAACTCCGCCTTTTACTATCTTCTTTCACTTTACATCCAGAAGCTAGTGAAATTGTTTTTCTACTGCGGCCATCCACAATGGTATACTAGATTTATCGCTCGGTTTAACACCATTTTTGGTCTTCCAGTGCTTTTAGCAGCATATATTCAGAGCTGTAAAAATCTTGATTAAAAACCAAAACACTCTGTCCTCTTTTATAAGTAAAACCTTCCCGCCACAATTCAAGTTTTCATTTTAACCACATAGAGCAGGGGCTAATATTGGCAATTCTGAAAACTTTAAGGTGCAAATTTTACATGAGTAAGAGCTTTTTTTTTTAACAAATTTTATCCTGAAAAATCACCTGCATAAATTACACAGGTGCACAAATTACATGGGTTTTTACGGAATATATATATATATATATGTATATATACATATATATATACATATATATATACATATATATATATACATATATACATATATATATATACATATATATATATATGCACAACTTCTTTAGAGAGTGTACTCTCTAAAGAAGTTGGCATGAGGAAGGGCATCCAGCTGTAGAAAACCAAGCCAAACCATACTGTGACCCCTGACTTTGTGCCTGTCAAGTCATCCAACCCATACCAGCATGGAAAAGGGACATTAGATGAAGATGATGATGATGATGTGTAACCAGTTACAAATGATTTGAAGTATTTTAAGTTTCATCAACTGAGATCATCCTGAAAGCATTATTTT
>NC_068992.1:3315441-3319195 GCF_001194135.2 Octopus bimaculoides
ATATATATATATACATATATATATATACATATATATATATACATATATATATATACATATATATATATACATATATATATACATATATATATATATACATATATACATATACATATATACATATACATATACATATATACATATATATATATACATATATATATATATGCACAACTTCTTTAGAGAGTGTACTCTCTAAAGAAGTTGGCATGAGGAAGGGCATCCAGCTGTAGAAAACCAAGCCAAACCATACTGTGACCCCTGACTTTGTGCCTGTCAAGTCATCCAACCCATACCAGCATGGAAAAGGGACATTAGATGAAGATGATGATGATGATGTGTAACCAGTTACAAATGATTTGAAGTATTTTAAGTTTCATCAACTGAGATCATCCTGAAAGCATTATTTTGGATAGTGAAACACTCCTTGATGTTTCAAACATTCTGTAGACCTCATTTCTTCCTGTATTCTGTACTAATACAGATAGTGGAGACATGTTTGGTTAATGCCTTCTTTTTTAAGGATTTCGATTTCCTTTTTGCAGTTTGCTTACAATTCAGTGTGGTGGACTTCATTTGAATAATCTCTCTCCCGTCATGTGACAACATTTCTTTTCATGCTATTATTCAAAAGTGATTTTAACTGGTGCAAGTAACAAACCCCTCGTTTTCACAAGCTTAATCTATGAACAGATCTTTGTGAGACATTTGCAGTGAAGGTTTAAAAATCAGAAAACTAATCTGAAAGTGTAACTTTAATGGATCTCTTACGAAGGTAGTCTTACAGTTACCTAAAACTTCACCAGCAAAACATTTCACTTCATTTCTTTATAGGTGTTTTATTTTTTTAGGTCCTCATGAAGTCAATGACTAATGACTGAGTCCTTTGGCAATATGCTGTGCTTGAGAAGACCCATCAAGCCAAGTTTATTCATAGTTGTGGCTGCTGTCTGTGTCACATAATTGGCACCCATGCCAGTGGCACGTAAAAAGCACCTTTTGAGCGTTGGGCCTCATGCAGGCAACAACAAATGACCAAGTCCTTTGGCAATATGCTGTGCTTGAGTAGAAGACCCATCATGCTGAGTGAAACTGTAGTCGTGGCAGATTCTGGTGTCATGCAACTGGCACACAAAAGCACCCATTACTCTCTCAGAGTGGTTGACATCAGGAAGGGCATCCAGCTGTAGAAACCATGCTAAATCAGACTGAAGTCTGGTGCAGCCCCTCAGCTTCCCAGCCCTGGTCAAACCATTCGACCCATGCCAATATGGACAACGGACATTAAATGATGATGATAATGATGATTTTAAAATACCGAGATTACAATTCTGAAAACAATGTTTCAAAATTTCAGTTATTCGCCTCTTAGCTTACAGAATACACCTCATTTAAAAATACAGAGATTACGATTCTCTTCTCGGTAGATGCTTTTTTCTAGATCACCCATATGAAACAAGTTTAAAAAATGAAAATCAAATAGCTTCCATTTATCTTTATTGATTTTATTATCAAAATAATAAAACATACAATATTTAAACATTAAATTGCATTGTTAAAGTTTCATAATTATTTTCTCAGCCAACATCAAGTGTAGAGCAGTATTTTGCATTGTCTTAAAAAGCTGCTATGAAAAGCTGCTTTAGTATTTCTATTATCTTAAACATCCAAAACCACCTGTAATAAATAAAGAACTATACATGGGTACTTAATTAACAATGATAACAAACTTCCACTGTTTACAATTTGATTAAAATTTGAAAATGATTCTCTAGATTGAGAAATGAAGCTGAACTTAAAGAGGCAGCTATATTGTTAGAATCTAAAATCTAAACACAGGTGATAAATTTCAATAAAGTAGAAACTACTTGAAACCAATCAGACTTTCACTGAACCTGTAAAAGTATCTCCTCTTTAGTTAACCCTTTAGCATTTAAACCAGCCATATCCAGCCAAAAGAACCTGTTTTATTTTCAAACTGGCAGGATCTGGCATCTTACACTTACCCTATAAGGTTCTTTTTTACTCTAGGCACAAGGTCCGAAATTTGGAGGGATTAGATCGGCCTCACTATGCTACTGGTATTTATTTAATCAACCCCGAAAGGATGAAAGGCAAAGTCGACCTCGGCGGAATTTGAACTCAGAACGTAAAGGCAGACGAAATACTGCTAAGCATTTCGCCCAGCGTGCTAACGTTTCTGCCAGCTCGCTGCCTTACTTTAACCTTATTCTAGAAGTAAACAATTATATCACTGAAATCTCAAAGCTACAAAGTAGTGCATATCTAATTCATATCAATGTGAATAAATAAGCATTGCCCTTGACAGTAAACTGAATGCTAAAGGGTTAAACACTGAAATATGTCAACATAATTATTTGAACAGAGACTTATTGGCAGAATGAATTTCAATAACAGGAATGAAAAGCTAACCTCAGAAGTTATTTTTTATTCCCTAAAAATTAAAATATTTGTTCAGTCATCAGACTACAGCCATGCTGGGGCACCGCCTTGAAGTTTTAGTCAAATAAATTGACCCCAGTGCTTATTTTTTAAGCCTGGTACTTATCCTATCAGTCTCTTTTGCCAAACAGCTAAGATACAGGGATGTAAACACACCAACACAAACGGTGGTGGGGGACAACCATACGCAGAAAGACACGCACACACAGATATACATATATATACATATATATATATATATATATATATATATATATACGACGGGCTTCTTTCAGTTTCCGTCTACCAAATCCACTCACAAGGCTTTGGTCAGTCCGTGGCTATAGTAGAAAACACTTGCCCAAGGTGCCACACAGTGGAACAGAACCATGTGGTCAGGAAGCAAGGTTCTTGCTGTAAGGAAACCTGTTGTTACTAAAACCGTTTCTCATTCCTCAGGTTTTCAATAAATGCCATATTGTGCTGACATCTGCACTTGGTTTACTGACAGAATACTTTATGCTGTACCTCTAAGATTTCCAATATATTCTGTAAACATTCTCTTTGTCTTTAATAGAAATCTCACCTCAGAGCAGAATGGAATTTCTAACTATTCTACCAATAACATGAAAAAACACGTGTAAAATAAAAATGAATTTTTACAATGTCAATGATAATAATGCATTTGGAAAATTTCTATCATCTCTGCACCTCATCATAATAAATAATAAATTTTAGAATAAGTTAAAGATTAGCCTTTTACAGCATCAAACCATTAGTGGGTTTATGTCAATGTTTCCATACAAAAAAAAATCTTTGAACAGATTTACAATGCAGCAGCTTACCATTAATGATTGACCCCGGCATTTGTGTTGATGAAACGTTAAAGAACAGAAAGAAAGAAAGAATGCACTTTATCAGAAGACAAAATACTGTCGTTAAAGAAAATGTTATTTGGACTTAGAGACATGGTGGCAAGAAAATGGAGAATTAAAATAGTCAAATTACAGTAATTTTGGTGAACTTAGAAGATTATTCTTTTATATAATTATTTCATTTCCAAATTACTGAAAAAAGAAAGCCACAACAAATATGGTTCCTTTCAGGTAATGGATAATGAATAAGACAAAACAAATCTTAGCAGCTGGAATAGTTAAAAATAGTGGTCTGCACATTCTGGCAAAATAAAAAAAAATCATTTAATGGTAGATGTTGCAACTAGAGTAGTTAAAGTTTTTAAAACAGTATAAAGTGACTAGCTTTTTATCAAATATAATCTTAAGTATTAAAAAAAGGAGTTTCTTCACATTAC
>NC_068992.1:3319205-3323130 GCF_001194135.2 Octopus bimaculoides
TTCAGTCATAAATTAATTTTCTTAAGAATTAGCACATACTGAATCTTTTCATTTTCTTTTAAAAATGTGATCTGCAGCTATATCTGTTTGACTGATAAATAATTTTCATGAACAGTGATCATTTTCTATGCATCATTAATCAATGGATATGTGATTTCACCAAGAAATTTTAGTTACTTCCTCTTTTTAAAGATTTAGAATTATTAATAAAAGGGGAAACTATTTCTTCTTTTTAAAGCCAATGGAAAATGTTGCTAGTTTGTTCTTGCGCAGCTTGTACATGTAATTAAGCAGCATGTAGGCACCTGAAATAGAACAAAAAAGTAAGTTAGAATACTATAATTCAAAGATACTAGTTAGCAGTGGTCTATAATGGAGAGGATCAGTTAAATAAAGTTCACAAAATGGAATACAATGTAAGCCCAAGGAGAAAGTAATGATAGTTCCTGTCTAAAATGTTACAATGGTTTTGAATTTTGATAAAAACCTATTCTATTCTGCCAGAATGGGAAACAGACACAAAATGATGACGATGATGACATATCAATTTGAAGCTACAAAATGATTCATTCAAAACAATGTGAATAAATAAGCATTAGATTTGAGAAAGTAATCTGAATGCGAAAGGATTAGAGAAATGTTTTTAGAAAAGGAATTATCTTACCTGGAATCAATGAAAATAAGTAGAATCTTAAAAACCAAGGAAAGTAAAATGAAAAATTTAAATTATTTGGCAGTGTCAAAGTAAATTTCCCAGAAATTTCATACATAGGTGCTCCAGCTAATATTATAGTTCCTAAAACGAAAATAGAAATTAAAAGTCAAAATGTGATTTTTAAAAGAAAGAAGAAAATGAGATAAATGAAATAAATTTTGCAATAATCAGGATGATAAAAGGTTCGCAATGTAATAAATATATGAAGCTCTTCAGTAAAACATAGTCTCCCTTTCAAACAAAGATAAGCAATAATAATAAGTTGATACAGAGCACACAAGAAGGGATGGATTTTAATAGCTGACATGTTGCTGTTATAATCTCACCTTCTAGAAATAATCCTAATGGGTAGAGCACAAGCCAAGCTGAATACCGTAACCAAGTAATGAGAGCTGCTTCACGCTTAATTGACTGCAACATATAGTAAGGGTACCTAAAGATAGAAACAAAGTGTTAAAATATTTCAAAATATAAACAGAGAATTAATGACTTGTAGGGACACCGTACTTTGTTATGCAACCATAATATACTATAAAGAATATTAAATGTTTTTATAAGTCAATACCATGTTCTTCTGTGTTAGCAGTGCTATTACATCCTTTTTTTAAGGTTATCTCTACAGATTTTTTATTAAAGCAATGTGTTTGTGGATGGTTAAAGGGTTGGATGTGATGCTAAAGGAGCATGAACCCCTGAAATATGGCATATACACCTGTTTTTCCATCTTTGATTGCATTGTTTATATGAAGTGGATTGAGATGTGAAGCATGAGAGGAATTCCAACCATGTTTCGTGGTTCACTACCTCAACAGCTCCTTTATAGGATCCAGTGGCCAAAGACATCATCAGGAGGAACCAGGTCCGGTTTCAGCCCCTACTCCTCTACCGCATAGTTTTGGCCCGTGCCCTCTCTAAACCTGCCTTCCAACAGTGTCATGTTAGTTTCAGTCCCAGCAGCCAGAGCCAGCCAGCTGTTTGGTGGCACAGGCCTTCGAACCAGGAGGAGGGCATGATAATTTATATTGTCACATAACATAATATTAATTTTAATCTAGTAATTTTCATTTATTTATTTTTATGTAAAATTTAATGAGTAAATAGAAAAAGAACCTAGTTTTTTTTCTCAATTAATCCATCCTGACTAATGGAATCTTATTTACAAAAGTTTATTATTTAACTAACCTCTTTCAAAATACCGTCCAAAATATGAACTGGAACATTCCACATAGAAGTTAACAATCAATAAAAATACTTTACCTTATCACTTCTGAAAAACTCCATACAAGGACCAAGTACCAAAATGATGGAACCTGTTGCAAATGAGTATTGCAAGAGACTAACAGCAAGATGAAGTTTCTTCCCAGAACCTATTTGAAATGAAATCAGTTAATTCTATCAAGATTTCAGTTCGAAATCAAGGATGTACAAGAGTGAGAAACAAATAAAGAAATTACATGAAAATGTATATTTGTAATAGAACAGTTTGGTGGTTCTATAATTATAATTCTGAAATTATTTTTGTATTTCAATTAATTATGATAAATTTGGCCCCTTTTTTTTTCCTCTTCAAAAGTCATGAGGACAAGAAAAAGGTGAAGAATATAGAAAACAACAGTGAATGCCAACTTTGGATTATATCAAAATGATGGCATTTCTATAATTTTTTTAAACAAAGCTCACAAATCTTATTGAAGAAATAAAATAAGGAAAATGTTTTTTTACCTGAGTCAGTGCAGCAAAGAAATTGGTACGCACGATTCCAAGCAGAGGATGAAGAATCTCTAAGAAGCTTATGAGTTGTACAGTTATTAATTGACTGCCTAAAGTTTCATATATATTCAGTTTTGAATCTGAAATAAAAACCAGTAGTACAAGTGTAAGTAAAATTCCCTTAAAACAAAAAAAAGAAGGGACATTTTGGGTAATGTAATCCTATGTTACTCATTTTGGCCCCCCAAAAATTAAATAAATATAAAGGGATGAGCTAGTAAGAGCAAAAGTGTAACTTTTTTTTAATAAGTCTTCAAGAAAAACTTAATTAAACAATATTTATCAAACACCCTCCTCCTCTCCTCATTACTCAGCAGGATGTCACTCATACTCATACTCTCTCTCTCACTCATAAGAAAAAAATAAATAAAAACTCTGAGCAATTGTTCACATTAAGTTGAAGACATCTATCACCCTTCATTTTTCCCTGCAGTGACTGCAAAGAGAGATGAAGGGCTATCCCTAGATCTTACCTTGTGCAAACCTTAGCCCTTACATGCCTCCCACAATGCTAACCTGAGCCCTTACACTCCTCCCACAATGCTAACCTTAGCCCTTACCCACCTCCCACAATGACACAAAAACCATATCTTTAAGCATGGTACAACAGCTAGTATTATCACTTAGTAGTTGCAATTTTTTCAACATACTGACAAATCAAACACTCTTGACCTCAAAGCAGTCATTATCAAAACAGCTTTTATCAAACTATCGCCAGATCTGTACTTAATGGACTGTTCAACCTTTGCCTGATCATAACTACCAACCACATATCTACATTGTTATATTGCACTAGTTTTACACTCTACCACACTACAAAAAGTACTACATGCTTTATCCATCTTACATAACAGGATGCACCACAGATGCATCTGGTGCTTCTTATGCTTAATTTTTCACAATTCCTCCCACCTACATTTTATCTTGAAGATGTTGGAACTAAATATCAAATGTATAAATTTCACCAGTCGTAGTGTAGAGATATGAAGGTAAAAGAGGATTATGTAAATGCTAATTACAGGATTTGGAATATCGGAAAAAAACCTTTGTAAATATTTTGAATGTATGAAAAATATATTTTTGAAAATTGATTGGAAATGCAATATAAACATAAAATTCAAGATTAAGTACATTATTTCTGTCTAGAAAGATATTTGTTAACAGGTAATTTCAGGAAAGGTTTCAAATAAGTGGTACATGACATGTTGATGTGAATATCAAATTACTTTTTGAATAGGTGTAAAAAAGGTATACATGTGTGAGGCTCAATCTGTTACCTTTCCAATCCTGCTATCCTTCATTCTTTTTCCTTTTGTTCTAATGGGTGTAAGCATCCTTCACACCAACCAGGCAAGGAATCCCTTACAGCCAACCAATGCCTTGTGGGTGAATTTGGTAGACAGAAACTGTGTGGAAGGCTGTCATATATATATATATATA
>NC_068992.1:3323426-3327449 GCF_001194135.2 Octopus bimaculoides
ATATATATATATATATATATATATATATATATAAATATATATATGCTTGTGTGTGTCTGTGTTTGTTCCCCCACCGTTGCTTGACAACCGATGTTGATGTGTTTACGTCCCCATAACTCAGCGGTTCAGCAAAAGGGACCGTCAGAATAAGTACTAGGCTTACAAAGAATAAGTCCTGGGGTCAATTTGTTCAACTAAAGGTGGTGCTCCAGCATGGCCATAGTCAAATGACTGAAACAAGTAAGAGAATGAGAGAATATATATTTTGTTTAAGCATTGCGCGACTAATAACCTGATATAGAACTCCATATACACATGCTTCATAAGAAAGTGTTAGATGAGGAAAAAGCAGTAACAAGAAAATGAGATGACAACTGTTTTTTTCTCTGTCATGTCATTTTCATAGACTGATAATGAGCAATGACTCTGAAACTAGTCTCTGGATGCTGGCTTTGCTGGGTGGATGTGCTTATCTCTCCTTTGAAAACATAAGGACACAGAAAATGTGTCACGGCCAACTGGAAACAGTGTTTCCTAGCGCTAAATAGCAGTAGCATTCTTCCCTTTCATGGGACTGCAACATTAAGTTGGCAACATACCATCACTTTATATATTTATATATATTTGAAAACTGACCACAGCTGCATGGCTGAAACAAATTATATATATATATATATATCACAAGGTTGTTGGTTTTTTTTTTTTTTCATACGGTCCTCTATAATCTTGAAAATAGCAATAAAATTACTCAAATTCCAATTTAATTGGTTAAAAACTGCATTACTGACCTTCTCCATATCTGTAGTAATGGTACTGCATGATGCCACAAATATAAGAATAGCCCATGAATTGGAATAAATTATACAGGAACAGGTAATTAAAGTTGATTGAAGATTTAACTAAAAAAAATAAAATAAAATAAAAGGTATAAAACAAACAGTCAGAGAAATCGTTTCAGGTTGTTTTCATCATGAGAGATAATGAGATAAATACAACACTTCTGTAAAACAGAAATAAACAGTCATTCTTTTGATAAATAGAATTATCTTTCTCCTTTTTCAAATGAAAACACAAAATAACACAAATCTGAAATCAAAAGAAACCCTTTGGAAAATTCTTTATACAGGGTGTTCAGAAAGTCTCTCCACAGTGAAATTTTTCATCCTGCGCATCAGCCTGGGCTGATCAAAACCTCATGATGAGTTTGGTAGACAGAAACTGAAAGAAGCCTTTTGTATATGTGTGTGCGTGTTTGTCCCACCACCACCACCACCACCAGACAGCTGGTGTTGGTGCTTGTGTTCCCGTAACTTAGCAGTTTGGCAAAAGAGATCAACAGGCTTAAAAAATAGAAAAGTATTGGGGTCGATTCATTTGAGGCGGTGCCCCAGCATGGCCGCAGTGCAATAATGACTGAAACAAGTAAAACAAATATAACTGTTTTACCCATAATGGTAAATAAGTGAAGCAGAAAAATGAGTGACAATAACAACACTAACCTTCAACTTGTTTAAGATCACTTTCAAGTTTCTTCATTATTGATGTTTTGGAGGGCTTAAAGAAAAACATAAATAAAATTTAGTCAGAAGCCATAAGATACAGAGAACTGCAATAATACACTCCTTTAATATTCTTAAAGTCTAAGGTAGCGAGCTGGCAGAAACGTTAGCAAGCTGGGCAAAATGCCTGGAGAATAAGACTTCAGGTCTTATTTTTGCATTATGGCCCAGCGTCGACCAATAGTGCAGTGGTTATACTTTTAAATTTTATTTTAGAAATTTACATGATGGGGGTGAGGGTTCCAATAAATTATCAACAATTCCATAAAAGGGGTCAATGATATACGAAGTTTGCCAACTCCTGTTCTAAAGGAATGTGAACGAGATTTTGACACTCAAAGCTGATTATGATTGTATCCCAAAATACAAATAATTATTCACCTCATATTCTGGTTTATCATCGGAATCATCTTCAAGAGCAAATTTATCAAAATCAATCTTTAACCATTGCTGTTTTTCTGGTTTGTAGGTTAGACGAGGCCAAACTTCACCGATTCCTCTTTTTTGGAAACGAAATTCAACAGCACGGTCACTGATCCGGTAAAAACTTTTCTGGAAGCATAAAACAGTTATAAAACAGTTATAAAACTGTTGTAGTGTGAACAACAACAGTTTCACGGAAGGAAGTCAATAAAATTGCTGTTACAAAAATTGTTTTATATGATGAGCAACAAATTGCAATTGTGCATGATTAAAAATAACAAGTAGTAAAGTACGGACTAAACTCTAAGCATTAATTAATTAAGATGATTAAATCAAGCTGTGATTATCAGGCAACTGATTTGTCAGCCTTGACTGAAAACCTTGCTTATCATCATCATTTAGCATCTGCTTTCCATGCTGGAATAGGTTTGACATTTTGACTGGAACTAGTAAGCCAGAGATCTGGACCAGATTTGGCATGGTTTCTACTGTTGATGCCATTCCTAACGCCAACCACTCCAAGAGTGTAATAGGTGCGTTTTACGTGCCAACGGCATTTGTACTCTTGTTCCACCAGCAGATGTGCTTTAATGTTCCACTGGCACAGGTGCCAGTTACATGACCCTGGCATTGGCCAGGACTACGATTTCACTTGGCTTGACGAGACTTTCTTAAGTACAGCATATCACGAAAGGTCTCCCTTACTTGTCATCACCTCCATGCAAAAATAACTTTGCCAAGGTTTTTCTCAACAACAAGGGACCACCAAGTCTGAAGCCTGGCCAAGTGACTAACATATGACTAACAAAGAATGGTACACAAAGAATATTGCAGAGAGAGGTCATTTTTCTTTTTAATGGACTCAGTTACCATAAATATAATAGTTAAGATGAAAGTCCCCAGCCCTCTGTTGGTATGGCAACTGTTCTGGTTGATCCGATCAACAGAACAGCCTGCTCGTGGACTTATTGCGCATGTGGCTGAGCACTTCACAGACAAGCACACCCTTAGCAAAGTTCTCAAGGAGATTCCGTATGACACAGAATACGACATCGTTGGGCCCTTTCCAATTACAGGTACTATGCCAGCTGAGTGGACTGGAGCAATGTGAAATAAAGTGTCTTGCTCAAGGACACAACACGTTACCAAGATTTGATCTCATGACCTCATGATTGTGAGTCAAATACCATAACCACAAAGTCAATAATTAGAAAGGTTGAGTAATTTATCTCTGAGTAACGAACAAAGCAAAATTCTTCCATATTAGTACAATAATTATTTAAAGATGAAAGTTAAAATAAAAATCAAAAGAAATGTCCTTATTTACCTCTGACTCCACAGGGAGGTAGAAATCAATATTAAAGCAGTAAACATTTTCACCGCGAACCCCTTGACCGATAGCATTAAAACTGACAGAATCATCGGTGATTTCTATAGTTTCATCCTGGAAATTAAAAAAGAAGTTTAGGAATTATTTTTTTTTTTTAATACAAAAATTATTTTTCAGAATGTGTCAAGTTTAACTCTTTAGCATTTAATCTGGCCAAATCCGGCTCAAAGATTTTACTTTTCAATCATCATCATCATTGTCGTTTAATGTCCACTTTCCCTGCTGCCATGGGTTGGATGGTTTGACTGAGGACTGGCGAGCTAGAAGGCTGCATCAGGCTCCAATCTGATCTGGCAAAGTTTCTACAGCTTTTACATGGCGCCATCACCAGTGCTTTTAATGTGGCACCAGTACCAGTGTTTTCCACATGGCACCAGCACCTACACCAATGCTTTGTATGTGGCACCTTGATTTTAGGATCTCAATTCTGTTGTGGTGGGCAGGTCTTTTTGATATAGTAATGTGGCACCCACAAATGACATTTAAAATTTATGACAGCTGTTTTGGCAAAATTTTATTCAATGTAGTCATAAAAGACATTATAATTTCACCAACATCAGGTGAAATTTTAAACATTTGTTGTATTGGTAATGCATTCAGACACACACACACACACATATATATATATATATATATATATATATATATATA
>NC_068992.1:3327504-3339014 GCF_001194135.2 Octopus bimaculoides
CAAAAGACACTTGCCCAAGGTGTCACGAAGTGGGACTGAACCCAGAATCACTGTAAATGTTGCACTTTTGTGTCTTAAAATCACACGATTGCATTTTCTTTACACACTGTGCTATCACTCAGTGATTTTTAAATAGGGGTACAAAGAATTTTTGTTTAAATCTGGTGATCCTTTGTTTAGGGGACTGTAACATCATGAAACTGAAACCAACGAGTGGGGGGAATGTAAAAATATTTTGGTGAGTTTGAATAAATGAAACGAATAAGTAAATACTTCAATATGGTATTTTTACAAATTTCTGTTTTTACTCAACAGCACAATTTTAATTTGTGTAAAAAAAAAAAAAGACGATTACTACAAATCATCACATGCATTAGTCAAGAAGAAAAAGTGCAATGTGTACGATTATATCCGACATTCACTAAACTGAAATATAATAATCGCATGAGCTAAATTATGTCTCATACATGTCATAAATATGAGGGTAATAAATTTTAATAATTTATTACCAGTGGTTAGCATGCATAAATAAGTCGTAAGACGTAACATATTTTAAAAAATATAAGAGTGGATAAAATCTTTTATATACACAAAGAGGAAAGCATTAACAGGACTCCTTACATGCTAAAAAGGCCAGTTAAAACCCAAATCACAAAAAAAGAGAATTCATGAGGCACACTGTTATAACACTAGAATGAACAACAAAAATGAATTAGTTAATCCTGAACTCAAGTTATATTTTTAAAAATATATTTACATTTGAGACAAGACTCATACACTTCACTATCCATTCTTAGACATCAGAAAGATCAGAAATGCAATTAAAGAGCTGAGTATTAATTGATTTATCTCTATTCTCTTATTTTTCTTAAATAAATATAAACCTCGGTTTATCTAATTACCTGAATATAATATTCAAAACAAACAATAGGTAAATAAACCAGCAAATTCATTGGATTTTATTATCCCTTAATGAGATATTTAACTTTTAATTGAACCATATGTGTGTGTGTATTGAATAAAATGAGACAACAAAGCCAAGGAAGTGTGAAATTTCTAGGCCATTTATCAAGAGAAACGTAGTCTTACAGCTGTCTCAAGGATATCCCTTTATCAAAGACGACATGACAGAGTTAAATAGAGAGAAATAGTAGAGTTCAATATAATAAATCATTGGCGAAAGCAAAGAATATACACACCTGGTGTTTAGGGATTCTGTGACACAGAAAATGGGTGGTGCACGCATTCTTTACCTCTGCCAAAGTTATTTTGGAAAGGGAGAGGCATAGGCGGTATAAATGGAAACGAGAGAATAAAAATATATATACCTCCTATATCTGTCCCTTTCCAAAATAACGCCTTATATTGAACTCTATTTAACTCTCTCATATCGTCTCCGATGAAGGGATATCCCTAATATCCTTGAAACAGCTGTAAGATTACCTTTCTCTTAATAAATGTCCTGAAAATGCCAGTCAGCCTTGGCTTTATTGTCTCGTTTTATTGAACATATACACGCTGACACACGACCCGCATTAGACTCCTTACTTATACTATTATTAAACCGGGAATCTAACTACAGTCCTTCCGTAGCACTTACATAGCCTTACCTACCATTCTGGATCTTCTGAATACCAAAACCTCACACACACACACACATATATATATATATAACCTCAATGGATTGTTTGAACCTCACATGTAATGTTCACACACACTCATTTCGATCGCAGAGGTTGGAACTATTATAAAGAAATCAAGATAATTATTAATGACAACTGATAACGTTTATATTCTCGTTAATGTTTCTAGAATGAAAATTTTTATCGTGGTGAAAATAACGTTTGTGGGGCCCATGCCGAACAACCACCTTTATCGAAATACAGCCAAACATTTTAAATGAGTATTTATAGAATAAGTGGGGAAAAATGGTGCGATTAATATTTCAATTTAAAAGCAAGGAGGTATAATTGAATTTTTAAACAAGGATATATTTTTCGAGGAGTTTATTACTCAAGAATTCCGTTTATACGTTGCAAAGTTGAGATGTTTTATGAAGATTTCTTTTTTTTTTTTTTAAATATATTTTCGTTCAGTGGAATCAATTCATTGATTGATCGGTTGAAATAAAGAGGAATCGAAAGACTTGGACAAGAGTTAAGAATAAATAAATGTTATTACTCACACAAACATCCCTTAAATCGACTTTCAAAGAAACATGATCGTTCTTTTGTCCCCAATAGACAAAAGGTCGCAAAGACTCGGCCATAATTCCAACTGGACTTTGTAACCAAACCGGTGCTGAAGGTAATTAGTTACCCAATTATTATTATTCTGATTTGGTTTCAGCATTCAATGGAAAATATAACTTCCAGTTATTTCGAACTTCAATATTTATAAATTGAAATGTATTAATTAATGATTTAAGAAGTTGATTTTTCCACCGTTTGTGAATTTTATTAACATAACAAGATCTTTTGGAAGAATTTTAAAAAGATCCCCCTTAACGTAGTTACGAAAAGTTCACTAACTAGAATAAGCTAGTTCGGCGCAGTTTCGAATCACACTTCCGCCTTTTTTATATTATACATTTTTAAAAATAGTTTTCAGATATTTTTTTTTGTAATTTAGAAACTCGAAAAAAAAATTTTTTGTTATTTATTTCAGAATTTTTCTCCTTTTTTACCCCTCAGCAAAAAAAAAAAAAAAAAATACAGTAATACGTATTCGTTTTTTAGTGATATATTCCGATAATTTTTTTCGGAGAATTTTCCAAGACAAAATACTCGAGTCAAATAATGACAATAATGTGTATTTACTATTAAATGATGAGTATTGTATTCTTTCGCTTTCTATAATGAAAATAATGTGATAAATGAAAGGTACATTCTCTCTGAAAAACATTTGTCCAGAGGAATTTTCTTATAAGACCCAAATATGTTGATTTACTGCAAATTGTCTTGTGAATGGCTTCCCAACGAATAGAAATACCAGAATTATTTGTCCATCTTTAAACTAGTTTACATTATTAGGCCTATTGTCTCGGCAACTTTTTTTGGCAATCTAATTTATAAGATACTCAAAAATTTGGTCAGTGCTATAATAAATCCAGAATTCTTTGTTCCAGTTGTATTGTCCAAACAATTTGAGGGTGTGTGCTTAGGTAAACGCTCGACTTTATCCTCCTATCGTTTCCTTTCTTTTGTTAATGTTCGCTCATCTGTGGTGGGCAGCGTGGACTGGCTTGAAAAGGAAAGTGGGTGAAGCTCTACTATTGTTGAAGGGCTTGGAGTGTAGTTAATAGCACATCATCATCATCATCATTTAACACTGAAATTTAACACTGAAAGCCACAACAGCATTAACGTTATCACTCTTCTTCATAGGACTATACTATCTAAAAATGTCGATTAAATGATTTTACAGTAGTTATTTCTCTTGTTTGTTCTGCTTGAAGGATTCAAAGTGAAGTGGCAATTAACATACTAAATGTCATCATCATCATCATCATCACCATCTGTTTCCCATGCTGGCAGGGGTTGGACGGTTTGACTGAGGTCTAGAGAGCCAGCAGCTGCACCAGGCTCCAATCTGGTCAGGCAGGGTTTCTACAGCTGGATGCCCTTCCTAATGCCAGCCACTCCGAGAGTGTAGTGGGTGCTTTTTACATGCCACAGGGGCCAGTCAGCAGGTACTGGCATTGGCCACATTCAGTTGGTGCTTTTTACACGCCACCAGCAGCAGAGCCAGTAAGGCGGGCCTGGCAACGAACACATTCAGATGGTGCTTTTTACGTGCCACCAGCACAGGAACCAGTCAGGCAGACCTGGCATTGACAGGACACTACCTCTCTTCCTTCGACTAGCTTATATAAAACATATATTTCTCTGGTTTCAAGTCTGTAATATTTTCAATAATTCCAGGATATAAAAGAGATGAAAAAATCTTAAAAGTCAATAATAAATGTTTGTTAATTTTATTTCAACGTAATTAAAATAAGAAGAAAACTATAATATTTATGATTTAGGTTTGGTTTCTTGATCGGTTACATTACGAATGAATACAGTGTCTTCGGGTAAATCCTTCATTTCATCCGATTCATACATATATGAAGATGCTATGGCCAGAGTGCTACCATCGTGACTGAAAGCCAATGAAGATATACTGGTTGGATATCTGAAAAAAACAACAATAATTTACTCCAGATTCTTTAAGTATTTCAGACATTCTGATACTGGACATTATCAGTAGTTTCTCCCCCACCCCATCCCCACCTCTCTCTCACTCTCTTTCAGTCAGCTGAAAACATCTGTGGTTATTACACAACTACCTGGCCCTGTACCGTTAAAAATGACGGCTAATTATAGTATTTTATATATAAATAAGGTACAAAATCAAGTTTTTAGTTAAATAGTTTTCTCTAATGAGTTTGTATACGTTTGTGTAGATGTGTGTGGTTGTAATAATTATTTGTAAAACAACAGATAGAATATGGATGGTAATTCAAATTAATACACTTGTCAATGTTATCAAGTGGTTGTCTTTTGAGATGTGACATCGGTTAACATTTGTTAATGAAGGAACGCTGGCTCACAGATACAAACATTCACATACTTCCCTTGTACATGCACACACACTTATACTCACACAGAGTTGAAACGCTGTTTGATTTTTCTTTTCAGCATTGAATGTTCACCATCCCACATCCAATTGCACACACACACAACTCCCTTTTACATACACAGAGTTGAAATGCTGTTTGATTTTTTTTCAACCCCTTCCTTTCTCATTCATATGTTGTGACAGAGAAAAACACAACATATAGTAGAAGATACACGACGCTCTCTTTGCCACTCCTCTCTCTCATTGCTCTTACTTTCCCTCACTCCTTCTCAGTCATGGCTATTACTCTCACTACTTCTCCTTCACTGAATTACTATTTTCTCTCCTCTCTCTTCACTTATACCACTCTTTCTCCTACTGCATGATTTTGGACAAATATATAAAACACTACGCTCGTTATTATATTAGGAGACTCTTCAATCTGTCTTACTGGAATGGAAACCAATACAAAATCATGGATGAACATACACTTCTCAAAATACCAGCATGGATGGAGACTGTGTGGATAGGAACAAGAGGAAGAGTAGGGGGGGGGCTGCAGTGTTACCATTTGACTGTGGCCATGCTGGGCTCATTTTTTAAAACCCAGTACTTATTCTATCAGACCTTTTACCAAACTGCTAAGTTATGGGGATGTCAAATGGTAGTAGTGCAGGACAGACACAAAGACACACACGCAATAGGCTTCTTTCAGTTTCCATCTACCAAATCCACTCATAAGGCTTTAGTTGGCTCAAGACTATAGTAGAAGACATTTGCTCAAGGTGCCATGCAGTAGGACTGAACCCAGAGCCATGAGGTTGAGAAGCCAACTTCTTACCACACAGGCATGCATAAAAAGAGGCTCTTTGAAATTCATATAAAAAATATTAACTGGTAAACATATTTGCTAACCTGTCTTTTCCATCTGTCTCAACTGGTTATGCACCTAAGTAAGCAAATGCACAATTTTAAAATTTATTAACATTGCTATCTCAAAAAAACCTTTGTATTGACTTACTTATGAAACTGACAGAGTCTTTTCTTGTTGAAGCCATCCCATATATTTACAAACCCATCAGAACCACCTGTGGCAAATGTGTTATGAGTATTGTGGAAAGCAATAGAATTCACTGGATAAATTTTCTCAACACCATTTTCTTTAATTCGATGACATTTGAAAGCATATTTCTTCTTTTGCACTTCAGGACTGGGATCAAGGTATTCAACAGCAACTCGACCTAAAATCAAAAATGAAATAAAGCATCATCATCATCATCATCATCATTGTTTAACGTGCGTTTTCCATGCTGGTATGGATTGGACAGTTTGACTGGGGATCTGGCAAGCCAGGAGTCCGCACCAGGCTCCAATCTGATCTGAGTGTTTCTACAGCTGGATACCCTTCCTAACACCAACTACTCCAAGTGTAGCGGGTGCATTTTATGTGCCACCGGCACAGGAGCCAGTCAGACGGTGCTGGCATCGGCCACGTTCGGATGGTGCTTTTTATGTGCCACCAGCACAGGAGCCAGTCAGAGCAACAGGGCTGGCACAAACCATGTTCGGATGGTGCTTTTTACTTGCCATCAGACCAGCATGGGGAGCCAGTCAGGCGGCACTGGCATCATCCACAACTAGAATTTCCATTTGATTGTGGTTTGATTTTGATTTTGATGTACTTGACTCAATTGGGGAGTACAAATATTTTGCCAAAAAATGTTGGACACTTTCTACCGAATAGTTTATTTAGTGAAGCCACGTTTTTTTAAAGAACGTGGTAATAAGATTTGCACTGAATTTCTCAAATATGAATAGGCTATTTGGGGCAATTTCAGATGGGTTGGTTAATATAAGGCCAAAAATTCAGGGTAGTTTTCAGCAGGTTGATAAAAAAAAAGGGTTAAACTCAAGAACTAGAAACATTTAACTGAGTAAATAAGATAATGAACAGTCTTACTTCTACACCACTAAACTATGAGGGGGTACAGAAAAGTTCCTGGCTTTAAGGGGGTTGTGAAAGGCCTGATTGGAGGCACAACCTTCCGAGTTCTTTTACTGAAGTGAGTCTAAGAGAGGAATATGTTAAATAAAATCATACTGACTCTCCTGTATTTTCTTTTACCCAAAACCAAGAACTTTTCAGTACCCTCCACCCTCATATGTAAATGATAAAAGGAAGAAAATAACCCACCTTCAATTGAACTCAAAACATATCCTTGTTTGTTTGGAAAACATCTTATACATCGAGTCTGAAATTTTAAACTTGACTCTCTTCTTTGCTGGACATAGCCAATGTTTCGTAAATCCCATACCAAAACTCTTCTTCCAGCAGTGCCAACAACCAATCTGTCACCACACACAGCTAAGGTATACACCTAAAAAGGCAATGTACAAAACACATAACTCTATGGAACTGGAAAAATGAATAAAGCACTTACCATTTTACATGGCGTCAGCACCTCTCAGATTGGAGAGGGAGTGGAGGCATGGCCCCATAAAGGATGTCTGTACGTAGGGATGTTTGTAATTTTACTTGGCTTGACTTGTCTTCTCATCATCATCGTTTAACGTCCGCCTTCCATGCTGGCATGGGTTGGACTGTTTGATTGAGGACTAGTGAAACCAGAAGGCTGCACCAGGCTCAATCTGATCTGGCAGTGTTTCTACAGATGGATGCCCTTCCTAACACCAACCACTCCGAGAGTGTAGTGGGTGCTTTTTACGTGCCACCAGCATGAGGGTCAGTCACACAGTACTGGCTACAGCCATGCTCAAAAAGGTGTTTTTTACGTGCCACCTGCACGGGAGCCAGTCCAGTGGTACTGGCAATGACCTCGCTCGAATGATTTTGTAACATGCCACCAGCACAAGTGCTAGAAGGCAACGCTGGTAACGATTACTCTCTAATGGTGCTATTTACGGGCCACTAGCATGGAAGCCAGACAGCTGCTCTGGCAATGAACACGCTCGACAGTGCTGTTAGTGCTCCACTGGCGTGGTGCCAGTCATCGAGTATGGTTCCAGGCTTTAAAATTAAAAAAATTATTACTGGGGTCGATTCATTCGATCAAAATTCAAGGTGGTGCTCCAGCATGGCTGCAGTCTAATGACTGAAACAAGTAAAAAAAGAGAAAAAAATATGGAAAAAGAGAAAAGTACTTTAACCCTTTAGCATTTAGATTACTCTCTCAACTATAATGTTTTATTTATTCACATTGCTTTGGATTAATCATGGATTATCCCATGGCTTCAAGATTTCGATAATTTGATTGTTTACTTTTAGAATTGTAGGGTTAGTGTGAGAGGCCGAATCTGGCCAGTTTGAACATGAAACCAGTAGAATATTTAGGCCAAATATGGCCAGTTTAAATGCCAAAGTGTTAACAGCAAATAAAGCTTAACTTTTTACCAATAGTTTAACAACAGAGTCCAAAGAAAACAAATGAACTTACTTTATCTGGTTGGGCGAGTCCTCCAGAGCTGCATGGAGATCGTGGGTCCCACAGTTTGACACTGTGATCCCAACTTCCAGTTACAATAACATTCACACTCGAACAATACTCTACACAACGGATTGGTGCATCATGTTTACCGACAGTAGTCTCTATAAGAAAGTAACAAGAAAATTTGATAAATCTACTTCATATCTGAAAATTAGTGGTTATTTGCAAATCCATTCACAGCTTGCTACATCTACCATGGAGTAAAAATATTTTGTTCTTATTCACTTTGATTATCTAAATATAAGTGTCATTCTTATTTTATGTCAAAGTAGTCAAAAAGAGGAAAAACAAATATTAATGGAAGACAGAAGCAGTATTAATACCCAAAGGTAAAATATCCACCCACTTAAAAGTGGATGTTGTGTTAGAACACAAGAATACTGTAATGTTTGAGGGTTAAAAGGTGACCCCTCCCTTCGGTCATGAATGGCCATGGGATTGCACCTAGAAAGTTACCTTCCCAGGCACAAGTCCAGGCAAGGTTGTTTGTGGAAGACCAGCAGTCGCCCATGCATACCAGCTTCTTCTCTCCATGCCACCAATGTTATCCAAGGGAAAGGCACAGAGGCCGATACAGCTTGGCACCAGTGACGTCGCAACTTATTTCTACAGTTGAATGAACTGGAGTAACATGAAAAATGGTTAGCATTAGGAAGGGCATCAAACTGTCCAACCCATGCCAGCACGGAAGACAGACGTTAAAGGATGATGATGATGATGATGATGACTTGAATTTATTTTCTCAAATACTCAACAACTCCAAAATACCAAAGATTACCTGGAAAAATACACACCTGCATTAGCATTGAAGTCATATGACTTCAAAGTATCATCAATGCCACCGCTGTAGACATGAACGGAATCCTAGAAGAAAAATAATAAAAATAAGACAATAAAGTCAAATTGACGGCAAGGAAACAACAAGGAAACAAGGATCTTTGAGTTCTTTGATACAAATGACCAGATGGTCTACATCACTAACTTCAAGAAACCGACCAGTCACCTGATCACCTATTAATTTAGGGGTCACAGAATATAACCACAATGAACTAACTCTTGGAAAGGGTCAAGTATAAATTCCACACACACACACACAAAAAGAAAACAAATATTGAATTAAAACTTTACTCACATGGAAGCAACAATCCAAAACAGCACAACTGTGGTTATACATCATTCTCATATTGTTACTAATAACATCATAAAGGCGTACACTGCTGTCCCATGATGACACAAGTAAAAACTGGTTAGAATTGGGTCCAAATTTTACAGCTGAAATACCATCGGTTGGTGGATTCTTCAACTTAAACTCAATGACTTGATCTGACATAGTGAATATCAGGAGATCTGAAAAGACAAATTTTAAAAATACAAGTAATATTTAAGATTTCAAAAAAAAAAAAAAAAAAAAAAAAAACAGGTGGTTTCATGGCAAATAAGTCGGAAGATGAACTACTATAAATACGCATGAACTTTCCGGACAACCCAATTTGTACGTACGTAAGTACCTATGTACGTCTGTACGTACCTATGTACCTATGTATGTACAGAAACGCTGCATGTCAAAAACTGCCGTCAACTTAACAAACCCCGCCTCTTTGCTTGATGCTACGTATTCCTCACACCCACCGCCCTTTTCTTTCCTTGGCATTCTGAAAGTCACATATGTATATATATATTAGTGTGCGTGTGTATGTATTCATGTACTTATATATTTACGTACGTACGTACGTTTGCAGCGTCCATCATAATATATACGTTGTCATCTTTCACTAAGCCCTGCCCACTTCTTGGAAATGTCCAACTTTAAATTATAAAACTTAACTTTTACCTTCTCCTTTCATTCAAGTCCAGGGCAACCCAGCCTTACACATGGCTTGTAAGAGTCAAAATAGACTGATAAGAGTTTTAGAAGTTATAAGAGAGGATAGGATATGTGGTACTCAGGCATTATTACTGCAATTATATTTCAGAAATGTCCTTACTTTAATAATTTTGTTTTCTTTGAAACTGAGGGTTTATATTGAAATGGTTAATTTATTTCAAGGCGAATACATGGCCGTGTGGTAAGAAGCTTGCTTCCCAACCACACGGTTCCAGGTTCAGTCTTACTGCGTGGTACCTAGGGGAAGTGTCTTTTACTATAGCTTCAGGCCGACCAAAACCTTGAGTGGATTTGGTAGACGGAAACTGAAAGAAGCCTGTCGTGCACGTATATAGGCTATGTTTCCCGTTTATATGCGTGTGTTTGTCTCCCATCAACGCGTGACAACCGGTGCTGGTGTGTTTACGGCTCCGTAATTTAGAGGTTCGGAAAAATACGATAAAATAAGTACCAGGCTTAAAAAAAAATAATGGGGGTTATTCATTCGACTAAAAATTCTTCAAAGCTGTGCCCCAGCATGGCCGCGGTCTAGTGACTGAAACAAAAGATATTGAAGAACTGGTGAAACATGTTTGTTTTAAAAACACCAAGAAAATGTCTTCAGAGAAATGGTAAGAAATCCTGAAAGAACATTTTTGTAAAGACTGAAATTCCTCAGGTAAACAACATAATGTTGTTCAATGATTGCTTCCAGTGATTGTGGACGGGGAAATTCTAAGTTAATTAATAGAATCGGTACAAGTTTGCAGTAAAGGAATATAATTGGTGAAAGTGGTGACATTTGTTTGAGAATACAATTCCAGTAAAATAATATTGTTTAATAATTGTGATGACGATGGGAAGGAGAATGATCTTTTCAATCAGAGATGATGAAAGACGGAAGCTAGGGTGCCTGGAAATTGTAAAGTATTGCGTGAGAAGTGAAATGATAGGTAAGATTCACAGCAGTGGGGTTACTAAAAGAGTAAAAAGGGCTCAAGGAAGAAAAAATAAAGGAAATTTGGTCAGGTATGGTTCTCTGCCAAACTGGAAGTGTTTTAAAAAAGTATTTCTATTTAATGAAAGACAACATTCATGCAGAAAGCAAAATAAGGAAACTATTAATAAAATGAAACCCAATTCTAATAAATTTACTATGATTTCGAAACCGATTGTTTATAGTAAATTGCCGCCAAACCATCGGATCGGATTAACAAAGAATGCAAGAACCAAAGAAGAAAGAATTTTATTTAATCCTTCGATAATTCCAGAAGCATATAACCAATACAATTATTAATTCTGAACAATAAACTATGGCATTTTCAATATCGATCACCACCGAAGCAAGTAATTCCTTTCAATCAGATTACAATTTATTCTGTTGTCATTGATTCCATCTGAAGGAAGGTTCGGCGATTTTTTCTTAAATAAACAATTTCGAAATGAATTTTCAATTTAGAAAAAAATTTCAGTTTCATATTATAACGAAGTTTTAGTCCCTAACCAATTCCCAACTCATTTTTTAACTGTTTACATAT
>NC_068992.1:3340611-3342722 GCF_001194135.2 Octopus bimaculoides
ATCGTTGCCAGTGCCCCTGGACTGGTTCTTGTGCGGGTGGCACATGAGATGCACCATTTTGAGCGTGGCCGTTGCCAGTACCGCCTGACTGGCTCCTGTAGGATTTTCGAGCGAGATCGTTGCCAGTGCCCCTGGACTGGCTTGTGCGGGTGGCACATAAAAGACACCATTTCGAGCGTGGCCGTTTTCGTGCGGGTGACACGTAAAAGCACCCACTACACTCTCTGAGTGGTTGGCGTTAGGAAGGGCATCCAGCTGTAGAAACTCTGCCAAATCAGACTGGAGCCTGGTGTTGCCATCCGGTTTCACCAGTCCTCAGTCAAATCGTCCAACCCATGCTAGCATGGAAAGCGGACGTTAAACGATGATGATGATGATGACTCCTTCACTGGTCCTTCCACAAAGTCTTCTTACTAATATTATATTCTATGATTTAGCAGAATAACAACATCAACAAGAATATATCCCTTATCCTAAAACTGTTCAGTGTATTTCTGATTCCTCTATTAATCCTATTCATATCATGTATGTATCCTTCCCACAAATACTGACTACTCTATGATTATTATTTCAAATCTGGTCCCATTTAAATGAACTTCTTCTTCCAACAGGATTGCTCTTTTTCCACAGCCATTCTTGAACTCAGACATCAGAAAACTGCCTCATGAATTTGAACAATAACTTTGTTTGAAAAAAACAATATATGTAAAACTTTGGACCCCTGCATATTATGCTTCTATTATTTATTGTCTTAATTTAATACATTTATTTGGCTTTATTTATAACATCTGTATTTGATTATTATTTCTCCTTACTCATACATATGCGTAAGCAGTAGAAGATATATCTTCTAATATTCATAAACATTCATTTTCCATTGAGTCCCAACTCACTTTTCATCCAATGATTGAATTAACTGCCACTAAAATACTGGTTGCAGGGAATTGCACGAACTGTAAGGGTTTATTTACACACCTTCTTTATTTTTCATCATCATCATCATGTCCAGAATCATGTCGGATGTAGAGAAGGAGAGAAAATAGTAATTCAGTGAAGGAGAAGTAGTGAGAGTAATTGCCCTGACTGAGAAGGAGTGAGAGAAAGTAATAGAAATGAGAGAAAGGAAGAGGTGTAAAAAAAATCAGCGTTTCAACTGTGTGAGTACATGTGTGTATGTGTGTGCATTACAAGGGAACTATGTGAATGTTTGTATGTGTGATTGTTATGTACCTTATTTATATATAAAATACTACAGTTAGCCATCATTATTGATGACACGTGGTCAGCTAGTGTGTATATAAGTGAAATGGTAGACAATGTTGGATAAGGTGAGTGAGAAAGTAAGTTTGTGAAAGTGTAAAAGGAGAGGAGAAAGCAGTGGAAGGAGAGGGTATTAGAAAGATATGTTGTGCATGTGTGTGTGGTGGTGGAGGGGGTGGATTTGTCAAGGACACATTATGTGGAAATAGGTTTGCAAGAGTGTGAAAGGTGAGTAGGAGACAGAGGGGAGGGGAATGCAGTAGATGGGGGACATGGGTGGAGGCAGGGACTTTAGGAAAATTAATTGTGGGGGAGAAATCTGTCAGGAACATATTCTATGCAATATATGTATCTATACAAAGGCAGTGAGCTGGCAGAACCGTTAGCAGACCAGATGAAATGCTTAGCGGTATTTTGTCTGTTTTTAAGTTCTGAGTTCAAATTATGCCGAGATCAACTTTGCCTTTCATCCTTTTGAGGTCGGTAAATTAAGTACCAGTTGCGTACTGGGGTCAATCTAATCGACTGGGCCCCCTGCCCCCAAAATTTCGGGCCTTGTGTCTAGAGTAGAAAAGATTATTTTTCATTAAAGGCAGCAAGCTGGCAGAATCGTTATCACGCTGGATGAAATGCTTAGTGGTATTTCTTCTGTCTAATCGATTGCCCCCCCCCCCAAAAAAAAATTTCAGGCCTTGTGCCTAGAATAGAAAAGAACATATGTGTATTATATGTGTGTGTGTGTATCTATATATCATGAGATCACAATGTCAACCAGAATATCTGGTGTTGTTATGCACCACTACACACAATGCACTTCTTTGCATTGTTGTGGTTTTCAAACGATGCCACAC
>NC_068992.1:3342988-3353297 GCF_001194135.2 Octopus bimaculoides
TATATATATATATATATATATATCAGGGGACACCAAACTATGGCTCGCGAGCCAGATCTAGTATCTGCATTTGCCTCCGGTATGGCATCAGTGTTTGGAACAACTTATGTCTATGAGCAAACATTTTCAAAAATGAAGAATGTGAAGTCAGCACATTGAACGAGGTTGACTGAGGAACATTTGAAATCAATTCCCTTGGTTGGATTCAGCAACTCCAAAGCAAATATTGATGATATCTTCAAAAGCTAAACACCAGTTTCAGAAATCTCACTAAACTCTTTTTGCTGCTTAGTTTGTGAGATTCAGATATGTGAGCACTCGGTGTTGTAACTATCTTATTTCTAACATCACCTTCTTTGATAACTTTTCGGTAAATAAATATATTGGTTGTCTTTATTTTATTGTGTATTCACTGTATTGTATTGATCAAAATGGTTATGCGGCCCATACTCATTATTTTAACGTCCACTTTCCATGTTGGCATAGGCTGGATGGTTCAACAGAGGGCTGGCAAGCCAGAAGGCTGCACCAGGCTCTGCTTAAAAATACTGCTCTCCTTCATTGCAGCTGATGGAATTCAAGCATCTTCCATTCATAAAAGTCAGAAAATATACATAAAAATAATTGACATCATTAAAATATTGGAATATAGTTTTGATATAGATGAGAAATAACCATAAGTGCAGGAGTGGTTGTATGGTAAGAAGCTTGCTTCCCAACCACAAGGTCCAGAGTTTGGTCCCACTGCATGACACCTTGAGCAAGTGTCTTCTACTATAACCTCAGGCTGACCAAAGCCTTGTAAGTGGATGTAGTAGAAAGAAAGTGAAAGAAGACCGTTGTATATAGGTATATATACATATATCTACATGCATGTGTGTCTTTATGTCTGTGTTTGTTCCCTCTACACTGCTTGATAGCTGGTGCTGGTGTGTTTGTGTCCCTGTAACTTAGCAGTTTGGCTGAAGGGACTGATAGAATAAGTAATAGGCTTTTAAAAAAAAACAAGTACTGGCACCAATACATTCAACTAAAAATTCTTCAAGGTGTGCCCCAGAATGGCTGCAGGAGTAAAAGATAAAAGTAATTCTTTTAAATTCAATGCATTTTTGCTGCAGAAACATCACTGTGTAGAGATGAGAAGACATCTTAATGTAATTGGAGATGAATTATGAAAATAGACAAACAGCACCAACAAATATAGGAAAAATTTTTTAAAGACCTTTATTTTAAAACAAAATAATTAATCGTTGTTTTATTATACATTATAATGGTGAATTTACTAAAGTAGATGAAGAATATCCATTGCACATTTGAAATGCTGCAACTGAATTATTTCAAGTGTGACGGTTTAAATGCCACAGGAAGTAATTGACTAACAGTCATTTTCTCAAAGCTACCATCGTTGCTTGTTAAGTACACATCCCAGTCGGTACCAAACTATATAGAAAAAAAGTAAAACAGTTCAAAAGTATTAGATTTGCAATAAGATAACAAAATTTAAATGGTTTACAATTCCAGTTAAAACACATCTTAGAATGATTTAACCATTTAGTATTTAAACTGACAATATCTGGCCCAAATATTGTATCTGTTTTATATTCAAAATGAACAGATCTGGCCTCTCAAACCTACCCTACAATGTCATTGTGAAAGTAAACAACCACATAACTGAAATCTTGAAGTTACAAGATATTGCATGATTAATTGAAAACAATTTGAATGAATAAGATTTACATTTGATGGAGTGAAGTAACTTGAATGCCAAATGGGTTCATGGGATCAAAAGACAGGTGAATTAACATTTACCTGTGATCATTTAGACGGGGAGATTCAAAAGTATAGATGCAAAGGATATTACTTACCTCAACCATAAATTGTCGACAAATACCACAGGGTGCTATTTTATCTTTTTCGTCACTGAAAGCATAAAGGCAACATTTTGTCATCTAAGTAAAACGCCATAAATTTTTTGGAGATGAGTATTGCTCATTAAATTGACTGTAGAATAATAGTAGTATTCAATGTTGTGACCTTAGACAAACAAAAGTTGAAATTTGAACTCATACAACAGATAAATAAAATTGTAATTTAACATTCATCAGAACATTTTATTAGCATTCTTATTAAATTATACAGGGTGGCCCAAAAGTAGGTTCACAGTCATTCAACTATCACTTTTGCATTCGTATATTAACAGTTTAGATCTTAATCATAAAAAAATATGAAACCATTATTCTATAGAGTAAAGATTGTTTGCCAACATAACATGGCAGCCCTGGTTTGCTGTAATTAGCCCCAGGAGACATCGTCTCTAGCTGATTATATGATATGGTCTGTGTCTTCATATTTTCAAACAAGGACACAGATTGTGTCGTATAACCAGCTGGAGACGATGTCTCCTGGGGCTAAATTACAGCAACATTCGTCCTAAACCAGGACTGCCATGTTATGTTGGCAAACAATCTTTACTCCAAAGTACTGTTGCTGAATATCTCCCGTTGTGAGATTTAAGAATAGTAATTTTCTAATTTATTATTCTATGATAATTTAGTTAATTGTATGATAGCAATTTAAATGTAATAAAATGTTTTAAAAGAAATTTCAAGTGCTTATGTGATAACCGTAAACCTACTTTTGGGTCACCCTGTACTAATCAACTGGAGTTGCAAACAATAACCTCTGCAATCAAATCTTCTAAACATTGAGAAATATTGATTTCAAATTTTGGCACAAGGCCAGCAAGTTTGGGGCAGGGACAAGTTGAATATGTTGACCCCAGTGTTCAACTGGTACTTATTTTATCAAGCTTTTAACATTAGAGATATTAATGTGTGTTGGGTGGCCATGCTTACACTGTAAAACCAGAAAGAAAAATGGCCCAATCAGGCTCAAACTTCAATCACATGACCACAATAGTACTGACTATAAGCATGCATTTGCAGAAGGCAGTGAGACAATAATAAAGATATGGTATGACGAAAGTGCAGATAATTTTTGACTTCTCCTTGTTCATATATATAAATATGTCTATAGCACTTAATCAGTTTAGAGAGCAAAAATATCATTCATAAAAAACACACATGTTCAGGATTTCATAGCTTGAATATTAAATTTATTTCAGATTTCTCAAGCTAGTCATGTCAATACAGATGGATTAACAACTCCATATGAGATAACAGATTGCTATTTGAGTATATGCGACTTGAAAAAGACAACCATCGAGGGGAGATAATTCCTTGAACGGTAAACAGACTCTTAAAAGAGCAGATACTTCATACACTCGTATAGGAAATACAAAGAAAAGACAAACAGTGGGAAGGTAATGGAAATTACAGAAGAAACTAAGATTTAGTGGAGTTATCAGTGTTTAGGCATTTGTACATTCAGGTGGTGTATAAATAGTTGAGATTAATGGATACAGCACAGCATGGAGAAGGAATAATTTTAGTGACTGGAATGTGTTCACAAGATGTTCTATAAGCTCACTTGAAATAGCATTATTTTTTGAAGAACCTACAAACCTCCAGGGACTATAAACACCAAGAGTGAAATGTTCTCATCTTGTCCACACTTTACAAAGTATATTTTAGTAGGAATTAATGATAGACCACCATACAGACAGACAACAACCCATTCATTTAATTGTGATTCAGTGAATATATTTCCCATGTGCCATCATGTCTGTAGCAATATATATATATATATATATATATGTAACACCCAAAACTGTTTATACACCCCCACATGGTTGTGCAAATGCCTAAACATTGATAATCCTCTTATATATCAACTTCTATCATTCCAATAAGCTTTCCACTGTGTTTTTCCTTTTATTATATACTCCAAAGAAAAAAATCTCTCTGGTGTACCAACTGTACAGGACTGTATCTCTAACAGATCCTCAAGCTTTTAACATCACAGATATTAATGCATGTTGAATTTTCATTATTTGGCCAGAAGTCAGGTTTGACAAAAGATACTGATAGAATAAGTACCAGGTTAAAAGGAGTACTGGGGGTGGGGTCCATTCATTCAACTAAAAGTTCAAGGCAGTAACCAAACTGACTAAAAAATCAGATCAACTGGAACCTTTGTCGTCGTAACCAATGAAAGTGCCAGGTAAGGGAGAAAAAGCTGTGTACAGAAGGCAGTTTCAAGAAGGAAAGGTTCAAACTGTAGCATAACTTATATAAGAAAAATTACCTTGCAATAGCGATAGCTTTGAAGCTCTTCTTTCCTTCGGACACCGCTTTAACCATTGCTGTTCGCTCAGCACAAATGGTTCCACCAAGAGAACAGTTTTCAACATTGCATCCTGTTTATTGAAAAACAAAAATTCAAATTCAAATATGAATGTACTGCTGCTGCCATCTTAAATTCATTTTGAGACAATCACACATATACATGCAAACAATGATACATATATTTTTGCTATCATGCAAAAGTGTCATAAGTCCAAAAACGTTGCTTTTTCAGAAAACAGAAAATAGTTTCACCATTCCATAGCAAAACCTTTGTACTACACTTTGACACTTTTTAATATCTTGGCATCAGAAGCAGCTGGAGATACGATAGTTTTACCAAAAGAACTGGTTATTGCAAGCAAAAATAAATATTCCAAAAACCACATGGTTCCAGGTTCAGTCCCACTGCATGGCACCTTGGGCAAGTGTCTTCTACTATAATATTGGGCTGACCAAAGCCTTGTGAGTGGATTTGGTAGACAGAAACTGAAAGAAGCTTGTGCATATGTACATATATTATGTGTGTGTGTGTATTTATGAGTCTGTATTTGTCTCTCCACTACCACTGATAACCAATGTTGGTGTGTTTACACCCCTGTAACTTAGAAGTTTGGCAAAAGGAACTGATAGAATAAGTATTAGGCTTACAAAGAATAACTCCTGGTGTTGATTTCTGTGACCAAAACCTTTTACGGCAGTGTTCCAGCATGGCCACAGTCAAGTGACCAAAACAAGTAAAACAAGTAAAAGAATGAAAGTATATGTATGTATATATATATATATATACGAGGGAAAGTCAAAAATTATATGCACTCTGGTTTTTTTCAATGTATTTACATCAGGACTTCCCCTCGTATATATACACACGCAAGCACAGACATCATTGTTTTAACATCCATTTTTTTCCATGCTCACATGAGTCAGACAAAATTTGTTATGACAGATTTTCTACAGCTGGAGGCCCTTCCTGTCACCAACCCTCACCTGTTTCCAAGCAGGGTAATATTTCTCCAGAACCAGACATGTCTGCAAAGAATATTAGAAATGAAGGACATTGCTTGTATGACAGTGACACCCCTTTATAACTATCGTATGATGTGAAGGCAAGGAGACTAACACTCACACACGCAAAACAGGCGTCTTTTAGATTCTGTCAACCAAATCCAAGTTGTTTACCTGACAATAGAAAATGCAAACTATTCTGTACAGAATTCACATGCTTGGATGAATAAGTTAAAGAAAGATGTACCAAATGCCATGCACAAAGAGGCCTGCTCTTACTGATTCTTCTAGAGTCGGGGACAATGAGAGACCAGTGCACAATTTTTAGTAAAAATCTTACCAGTGATTATGGAATCATCTTCAGTCAGTAGAGCTGCACCAACCCTGAAGTTGCTGTAGGGGCAGTAAGCCTTCTCTTTGGCTTCTGAAGCAGCTTGGATAAGGCTTTTAACTGTATAAAAAAAAAAAAATATATATATATGTGTAAATATATATATATATATATATATATATATATATATGTGTGTGTGTGTGTATATATATATATTTTAAACTCAAAGATTTTATGCATCATCATCAACAGAAACATAAGGTAGACAATCAAGATTCTTTAGAAAATTATTTTATTGCAATATTTTACAGCAAGAGAAGTTTGTGACCTGGCAGAATCGTTAGCTGGCTGGACAAAATGCTAAGCAGCATTTCGTTTGTCTTTACATTCTGAGTTCAGATTCTACCAAGACCGAATTTGCTTTTCATCCCTTGGGGTGGGGTGGGGGATCAATAAAATAAGTACCACTGGGGTCAGTGCAATTGACTCCCCCCCCCAATTGCTGGTGTTGTGCCAAAATTTGAAACCACTATTTTACAGCAAGGGATGATGTTTAGAACTCTCAAACTACTACACAGAACAGAAAATTTTGATGAAACAAATAAGAGAAAACTTTTTTTTAAATTACAAGAGTATTCGGATAGCAAGATGGTCTCCTCTACAGGTTTAAAAAATGATTTTTTTCCTTAGTATTTTGCTGAGGCAGAATGTTGTGAGTAGACCATTTCCCTGATTCAACTGCTAATACTGAAGTTGGCAAAATTTCACTGTTCTTTCCCCTTTTCTTTGAGCTTCCTTCATTTCTCTAACACGATGACATGATGCAACATTGTCTTCATAAAAATGCAACTGCCTTCATCGCATTGTAAAAATCTTTAGCCAACATCTTAAGGGTTTTTAGAAATTGAAAAGTAAACTAAAACGTAACCTAAAGTAATTGCCCCTTAAGCTGTTGATCACATGCCAAAGTAGCACCTTTTCTCTTTCCCTTTGGAGGAATTGTAAACAAAGTTTATTTCTTGTAGGTCAAGAAACCAAGTACAGGTTTTATCTTTGTTATCTCATCCTTGCATCTGCTGTTTCCATGGAAACAGATAATTGTGACTTCAGATCTTTTTAATGTATCATATAGATGTAATTTTTGATGCTGAATCCAAATTTGTTATTCATTTATTCCAGAAAAATTTTGCAAAAATGTTACAGGTGTTAAAAGTTTGATGATTTCCAGAATTTTCAGCCAATCAGAAAACAGCGCGTTCACTGCCTCTTCCATCATCAGGGGGTGAGGGTGAGGAGTATCAGCATGTCAAAACATTGCTACTTCCCTTGTACATATACTCACAGAGTTGAAACACTCACTACCAGTTTGCCATCACCCCTTCCTTTCTCATTCATTTGTGGTGACAGAAAAACACAAAGTATTATTATACTAAGAAGATTACCTTTCCCCGTATCTCCTTCTCTTTGTATATATGTGCAGCATCTTTGGTTACTATAGAAACAGAGCTTTTTGCCACAGTGATGTGTAAAATACTCACTTCTGATTGGCTAAAATACCCTAATTCTGTACATTTTAAAGGCTAATAATTTTTTAATTGTGGATTTATAGGGAAAGTGAATTTCGTTTTCATAATTAGTACACAAAACTTAATCCATATTCCAAATTTGAAAACAGTTGGAACAAAATTGTAAACAGTGACAAAAACCACAAAGATCCGAAGCTTCTAATTGGCTAAAGTTATATAACTTTAGAGGTTGGTTAAGTTTTTATTATTAATAATAATAATAATAATAACAATAATAACAATAATAATAATAATAATAATAAAAAAGAAAAAATGAATGTGATTTACACCATCAGCAAGTAAAATTAAATCTGGAGAATATTTGAAAAAATTCTGGTAGTGCAAAAGATGCCCTGAAATGACGCGAGATACTATAAAATGTGTCAAAAGAAAAACAGACCCCCCCCCCCTAGAAATTCTGACTTATGTGGGACAGCTATTCCGAAAGTCTGCCACTCTTGGAGTTGTTATATTCATAATACTTTAAACAAAACATTTAACTCAAGAACATGTGTGAAGTGAATGTGATTGAATTAGAAAATGCGGGTCGCATACTCAGCTTCAAGGAGCTTATTACAGTTAGTGTCGAACGCTTGTTTGGCACTGTTACAATGTGTACATGTTATTGAGTAGATACTGGGCATTCTATTAAGTTACGATCACAAAATGGAAAGGAAACCTATCGTAACTGGTAATCTTTCAGCATTAGTAGACGTCATTCACACATTCAACGTTCGCTTATCAAGTAAAGAGGGTGAAAGACGTCGTCTAACAATACCAAATGATTGTCATTGTGAACAATGGGCATTAAAAAAGAAAATTCAGAATCGTAGTATCTATATTTTTAAACACGATATTCCAGCTCCACCCTAAATCGAAAAAGTATTAAAAACAAAAAACTGGATGTTAGAAAAAATTAAAAAACAAAAACAAAAATGGGCGGAACCCTGGTTTAAGAATCTCATATAACACCACGTAACTATTTTTATTTTTGGAGTTTTCTGAAAATTTTTGCGAATTATTTTTCTCCACACACAAATTCATACGATGATGGAAAAAAGTTTTTAAATTTCTCTTTTTTTTTATCTTTAAACCCCTCTTCCTGTAAATCCACTTTAATTTTGATCAGAATTTAAAATACGGAGAAAAATATTGAACAATATCAATATATGTCAGAGAGACAAAGAAACGAGGAAGATATCAATCGGGTGGTCGTTAGATGTGCTAAAAACAACAGCTAAATCACCCTTAAATCACATATTTTTTTTCTATATTCGTATGAATTCCCGCGTGTAGAACACAAATCCAAAATATAATGAACTTGTGTACAACCCACCAAAAAGAAACGGTGGTGGTGGTGGTGGGGGTTATGTGTACTGTTGGCGAATTCAGGAAGTTTTGAAGGATGTAGTGTCTCTGCAGCTAACAACTCATGCACGAAGCTCCAAAAAATTTTAATCTAGAATTTATGAGGGGTTATATGGAGTACTTAAACAAGAATTCTGTCAAAACATGTTTTGGTAAAATTCTATTTCAGTTGGGCAACAAGAATCTGGATAGGGAATAACTGACTGTTTTTATTTAGTAGATAAACCTATTACGTAGAAACATGTTTGTTGCCTTCCTCTTTCCATATTCGTTATGATCACCAAATTTACTTTGTAGTTTTATAATAGATTGTCCAAGAAAACTCATTAAATAATAGCAGTATTCCTTTGTAAGACAAACGAAACGAGAAACATCGAGTTGAGCAACGGCACCTAATATTCCACACGAACGTGCCACCCAATATGAATAAAGGAAACCCGTATCATGGATAATATTTTCATAGTTAAGAGATTTCTCAAGTGAATCTTACCACGTTCATTTACAGCAGTACAAGGCCCCAGTTCTGTCGGACTTGCCATTCAACGAGGATATCGTTGAGCGAAGAATTACGGAAGGGAGAGTACTCTATTGAAATATACACAGCTGTTACGCACACACCCACAAAGTGGAACTTCCCTTGAAGAAGTTAATTCGGCACTATCATGCTATTAGCTGTCAGAAGTGAAAGTGCTCACTGCTAGTGAAGTATCTGTCTGTCGATTCTTTGGCTACTGACAGCTAAAACCATGACTGGCCGGAGCGAGCTATATGTCTGTCTGTCTGTCTCTCTCTCTATCTATCTATCTATTACTCGAAAGTTCGCGCGTCCGCGCTAGCTAGTCGTGAGTGGTCGATCCTATTATTTTTAAACTTCAAACTTCATTTGTTTTCTATTTTGATAAATTCTCTCTGTTGAAAATTATATTTTTATATTTTAAATAATTTGCAATTTCAGGAAATATGTTTTTATATTAAATTTGTGTTTTCTACTCACGAATAGCTAGCGCGGACGCGCGAACTTTCGAGTAATAGATAGAGAGAGAGACAGACAGACAGACAGACGTATAGCTCGCTCCGGCCAGTCATGGTATTAGCTGTCAGTAGCCAAAGAATCGACAGGCCAGCAACAGGCAGACAGACAGATACTTCACTAGCAGGCAGTGAGCACTTTCACTTCTGACAGCTAATAGCATGATAGTGAAAGTCGGTCGTTACTCGAAACATTCGGAAACCGAAACTATTTTTCTTGTAAGGAATTTAAGAGAAGGCACGGCGAATTCGAGCAAGAACAACAGACGTTCTTCCGCTGACACTCCTAGCTTCTCGTTAATTGTAAAATGTTTGTCACCCGATATGCTTTATATTCGAAAATTGTTCGTGATGGGAAGCATTCATAAACCGGGGTTCCATTTATATTCATACTCACACTCACATATATATGTATATGCGGTAATCTTCAAGTTTAGGGGGAAAACATAAATAAATAAAAATATTCAAGGGAAATAACTGAACGACTTACCAGTATTATCCGTTTTCTTCTAGCTGTTTATAAATAAATCACACCCTAACCCTAACGTCAATCAAATCACGTGTGTGATTTATTTATAAACAGAGATGTACGGATAATACTGGTAAGTCGTTCAGTTACTTCCCTTGAATTTTTTTTTTTTATCCCCCTAAACTTGAAGATTACCTGTATATGCTTATATATATATATGTGTGTAATTTAAAAATAGGATAAAATCTTTCTCAGAATTTATCAAGTAGTCAGCATGAAAAACCTCATAAGGGAAAAA
>NC_068992.1:3354161-3357203 GCF_001194135.2 Octopus bimaculoides
ATATATATATATATATATATATATATATACGACGGGCTTCTTTCAGTTTCCGTCTACCAAATCCACTCACACGGTATCTGCGGAGCCATTCGAATAGCAGGTGCAGGTGTTGGTCATGTCCTTCGTCCGAGCTAATGGTCATGAGTATGTAGGTGGTAACCTTCTGGGTCTTGCAGCAACAGGTGACCTGCTGATTTTGATGTGGTGGGTAACTTCGTACTTGATCGGCTGGTTGTGGAATACTGGTCGAGTGACGTCCGGATATTCTTTCAGGATAACACTATGGCGAGTTGTCGTCGCTGTGAGCAATATAGTTGGGCTGACTGTGGCCTTACGAGCGGCTATGCTGCGCACAGTAAGCTGTGTGGTACTGTCGACAAGTCGTCTGTTTTTAATGTCTACCAGGAGACCGAAATGATGCAGGAAATCGGGTCCTAAGATAGGGGTCAGCAGGTTGGCAATGACAAATACTCACTGAAAGGTGAGGCATAGTCCTAAGTTCAGCGTTAGGGGCTGTTTACCGTCGGTTGGAACGGGTGAGTGGTTAACTGCCTGAAGACAGACTGGTGTCTCTTTTCTTTTTCCTGAAGTGTTGGAAACAGGGATGATGCTGACTTCTGTGTCAGTGTCAACAAGGGAACGCGTGCCTGTTACACGATCGCAAATGAAAAACAGGCGACATTGTGGGTGCGAGCCAGGAACTTCGTCGCGTTCAATTCCTGGCTGTGTCGTTTCCCGAACTGGATGATGAAAACGAGGATGGGATCGTGCATTTTTGCGCCCGTGTTCCATACTTTCGGTGGTACCAACACGTGTCATGTCATTTGCGAGTAGCCCTGGGGCTTCGGGGCCGTCAACCATATCGAAGCGATCTGTTGCTGCTTTGACACTGGATACCACGCGATAGGGTCTGTATCTGGTCAGTCAGGGCCTATATCTGTGAAGTCTTTATAAACATGACTTGTTTCAAAGTTAATTCTCTATATCAAACATGTTTCACTAAAACGTGTGTGTGTGTGTGTGTGTGAAAGCTCTGCCAGTGGAAAGGAAAGAATTACACATTAAAGTGATATGATTAATCTAAATGTTATCGTGAAATTGATGTTATGTCGGTAGCAACAATACAACCGTCCCTACCACCACTGCTGCTGCTGTTGCTGCTACTACTACCACTACTACTACTACTAAAAGACCTACGACTACAAAAGATAAAGAAACCCTAACCCTCACCCCAACCACACTGCCATCCTGTAAAAGGAAAGTAGCTGTTATGTAATGTCCTGAATGCTTCAGAGGTTTGCTCATACAATCCAGAATACCACAAATCACTAACGATAACACCATAATCACAATTATCATCACCGCCACCACCAATACCACAACTCACTCACCATCTTAATTAGATTAGGCATATTAGATAAGGTCATTCTGAAATACCTTTGATCAACGAGGACTGATAAACAATATAAATGATTGCCACAACCAACAAGAACACCTCCAACACTGCCACCAATACCAACACCACCAAAACTATCTCAACATCAGCTTCTCAGTGTTCTTTTCTTCCTCACAGAATACACCATCTTTCACAATTTGAATTAGTTTATTTCCTCAGATTTGACTGCTTTACTATGGAATTTTGACTCAAATAATGTCAAAACATCTATCAAGGACCTGACGTTGTGATTTGCTTGAATATTGCCCATGTGATGAACAGAATCATCACATCGCGTTGAATAGGGTCGAGTGACAATCTCCTCTTTTAGCTTGCTTCCTTCTGAGCCTATCAACCAGTATAAATTCAGCACTCCATTGACTATTAGACAGAGAGCTTTGGGATACAGATGCTGTGCGAGATGGCCAACAGAAATGGTGGACAGCAGCTGACACCACAAAAGGAGTGAATAGTCAGGGAACGAATGTCATTAGGAGTCAGTCGTCAGCAAGCAACTAACAACATTTTATCTGCTGCTACACCAAGAACAAAAACTCTCTCAATGTTTTGTTGATCGTAGTTATGACAAACATTTGATTTTTGCACAGATAAAGAATAATTGTTTATCAAAAATGTCAACAAACTCCAGTGTTCTTTTTCGTACAAATCTATGACACATGATGAAATGATATCTCCTTCCTCTTCGCTGGGACATTTTTACTCTAGTATTGTATTTCTTCATTTCTCATATATTTTACAATTTGAATCATGAAATCCCAAACAGTGTGGTGTATAAAATCACGTACAACAACTGTAATGAATTCTACAACAGACAAATATACAATAGGCTTAAAGAACACCTCTATGCTAATGCTTCTTCCTTCAAAAACCAACTACAGGATTGCCACGCCCACTGAACAACCAGCTTAAAGTTATTTAAAAGACAATGCTCTACAACGACCAGGTTTCATTAGAAAAGGAAAGCAGTTTCACACATTCAATTTGAATTTTGGAAAAGGGGCCTTGCAAGTCTACCAGATAGAAGGAAGAGCATTGTAGGAAATGAGGGAGAGTATATTTTAGATTAAAAAAGAAGTTTGTTTATCTTAGTTTTGAAAAATAAAAGAAGTATAAAAAAACCACATTATTTATAAAGACTACCAAATAAACTATGTTTTGGCACAACTATGTTTTGCCTTGTGAGTGGATTTGGTAGACGGAAACTCAAGGAAGTCCATCGTATATATCATCATCATCATCATCGTCATCGTTTAATGTCCGCTTTCCATGCTAGCATGAGTTGGACGATTTGACTGAGGACTGGTGAAACCAGATGGCTACACCAGGCTCTAGTCTGATTTGGCAGAGTTTCTACAGCTGGATGCCCTTCCTAATGCCAACCACTCAGAGAGTGTAGTGGGTGCTTTTACGTGCCACCGGCACAAAGGCCAGTCAGGCGGTACTGGCAACGGCTATGCTCAAAATGGTGTATTTTATGTGCCACCCGCACAGGAGCCAGTATATATATATATGTACATGTGTGTATATGTTTGTGTGTCTGTGTTTGTCCCCCACCATCGCTTGACAACTGATGCTGGTGTGTTTAC
>NC_068992.1:3357688-3359441 GCF_001194135.2 Octopus bimaculoides
CAGAGAGTGTAGTGGGTGCTTTTACGTGCTACTGGCACGAAGGCCAGTCAGGCGGTACTGGCAACGGCTATGCTCAAAATGGTGTATTTTATGTGCCACCCGCACAGGAGCCAGTATATATATATATGTACATGTGTGTATATGTTTGTGTGTCTGTGTTTGTCCCCCACCATCGCTTGACAACTGATGCTGGTGTGTTTACGTCCCTGTAACTTAGCGACTCAGCCTAAGAGGCCGATAGAATAAGTACTTTGCTTACAAATAATAAGTCCTGGGGTCGATTTGCTCGATTAAAGACGGTGTTCCAGCATGGCCGCAGTCAAATGACTGAAACAAGTAAAAGAGTAAAGAGTAATTAAAATTAGTATGTGCGTGTGTGTAATGAACTGATTGTCTATACTATAGACAATCAGTTCATTACGCCAGACTCTATAGTGCTCAAGTGTACTACAACTCATCAGAAAAAATAACCAAAACTACATGAACAGTACAAAGAATATGCACGGAAAGTGAACATTGAGTGAATCTTTAAAAAAACTTACTTTTTTGACTGATTTCTGCCATAATATTGTTTTGTCAAACTGATGAATGTGGAAACAAACTACAAAAGTGAAACTTCACAAGTCAGGATGTTTTTATAATACTGATTACGTCACAAGTAGACTTCCAGTTAATTTCCTATCAAAGTTGTTCTAGGAAAATAATCTCTTCTTATCACTTTCTTCCTTATATGTGACTGTATGTATGTGTATGGGCGTGTGCATGTATATGTATGGTGGTGGGTGGAGTGAAATATTTTGCTACAAATAAATGTTTTTATCAAATGTAGGTTTATTTTGTTACCACTGACAAAATAATTGTTTGAAATGCCAGAAATAGCAAACAAGTCTCCCTCAAATCACACCTGATGTCTTAAAAAGATCACACTCAATAACTAGTCCTAAATATGAAGGGGCACTGAAAAGTACCTAGGGTGAAATAAAATACAGAAGAATCAGTTGATTATGATTTTATTCAACAAATTCTACTCTCAGAGTCACACACTTATTGCAGCAGTCCTTCAGTTTTTCTAAGCCCTGTAAAAGAATTCAGAACACTGGGCCTCCAACCAGGCCTCTTTAGCAGCAATCAATTCTGAATTGGAGTGAAATGTCATTCCCTTGAGATGTTTCTTCAGTTGTGGAAAAAGGGGTCCAAGTCAAAAGAGTAAGGTGGGGATGGTCTACCAATTCAAAACTAAAGTCACATATTTTCTGTAGAATTTCACGTGTTGTGTACTGGCGCAAGGAATAAGTTCTGATTGGTTGTAGGTTTTGTGATGACACCTTAATTTTGATTAAAAATATTTTCCCTTTTGGACAAAATATTTTTCTATTGGCAAAGTTCAGTATTCTGCCTGGTTGACTTCCTGGTTGATTTCCTGGTAAGAAACTTGTTTTACTTAATATTCGTGTAGCGTTCAAGTTGGTTGGTTCTCTTAAAAGGTCACTATTTGGGTTGGACGATTTGACTGAGGACTGGTGAAACCGGATGGCAACACTAGACTCCAATCTGATTTGGCAGAGTTTCTATAGCTGGATGCCCTTCCTAACGCCAACCACTCAGAGAGTGTAGTGGGTGCTTTTACGTGTCACCGGCACGAAGGCCAGTCAGGCGGTACCGGCAACGGCCACACTCAAAATGGTGTATTTTATGTGCCACCCGCACAAGAGCCAGTCCAGGGGCACTGGCAACGATCTCGCTCGAAAATCCT
>NC_068992.1:3360819-3368106 GCF_001194135.2 Octopus bimaculoides
CTCTACCCGGAATTCATTACTGTACTCATTTCCAACCCTCACCTTACTGACAGCATCTCTGTACATGGCTCGCACAACTCTCACTAACCATTCTTCTATCCCAAGTTTCCTCATTGACCACCAGATAAGGGATCGGGGGACCCTGTCAAAGGCTTTCTCCATGTCAACGAAAGCTATTTTCTATGCTGGCAAGAGTTGGTTTGACTGGGGACTGGCAAGCCAGGGGGCTGCACCAGGCTCCAATCTGATCTGGCAGTGTTTCTACAGCTGGATGCCTTTCCTAATGCCAACCACTCCGATTGTAGTGGGTGCTTTTTATGTGCTACCAGCACAGGAGCCATGCGAGAAAATGTTTAATGCATTTAGTGATTTGTTGCAAGCTGAAAAATGAAAGATTTTGAAAGATCAATGTGTGAAATTCTGTTTCAAATTGGGAAGAACATCAGCTGAAGGTGATCCGAAATCAGGACAATGAAAATTGTCATCAGATTGGCTATGAAGTTCCTTATGATTTATAAAAAAAACAGATGCATTGTGCTGTTGTAAAATTGGTGTCACATCTGACAAATGAACAAAAAAAAACTACTTAACCCTATAGCATTTAAACTAGTCATATCTGGCCTCTCACAACTCCCCTACAATGTCATTTGAAAAATAATCATCAAAATCCCATGGTTGTGAGATAATGCATGATTAATACAAAACAATGTAAATAAATAAGCATTACTTTTGACAGACCAATCATCATCATCATTTAACGTCCGCTTTCCATGCTAGCATGGGTTGGACGGTTTGACTGAGGACTGGTGAACTAGATGGCTGCACCAGGCTCCAATCTGATTTGGCAGAGTTTCTACAGCTGGATACCCTTCTTAACGCCAACCACTCCGAGAGTGTAATGGGTGCTTTTACGTGCCACCGGCACGAAGGCCAGTCAGGGGGTACTGGCAACGGCCATGTTCAAAATGGTGTATTTTACGTGAAGAGTTAAGTGTTGAAAGATGGGTGCATAGCAATGATGTTAAAACAAAAAGCATTGCAGCAGACGGGATCACTGTTTCCAAAAGCAAATGTTCTGAGGTATTTGAGAGAAGTAGTGTGAAAGAGGGGGGGGGGGCAGGGGCTGGGCAAACAAAATCTGATTGCTGCACCAGAACATAACCTGCTTATACATTACATTTGGGCAAAGAATAAGATGACATTTGTACCTTAGCCGCAAATTACTCTGGATTTGGCCGTTACAGACTTTTTATCTCTGAGGTGAACTCCACTCTGAAAGGTTGGGCATGTCAGATAATAGAAAACACTCGAACTGTAGAAAACTCTTGAAAATGCATTGCGAAATTTAAAAAAAAAAAGGAAAGGGCGTGATTAGTGTATCAGAGAGAGAGAGAATTAGCATGCTTCAATTGTAAAACAATAACTTTGTTTCTTATAAAAAATACAGTTTCTTCCTGGAAAAGCCTCATATCACATAATATAAGGTTTGTACAAACAACAAACAACATAAATACATCCTCCACCTTCATCCTCAAGGAACACAGAAAGAGTACACAATAACAAAAAATTAATAATAGTGGAGAATTATTTATTTGAGACTATTCTGTTGACAGAATGCTTACAATTCAGTTAGTTGTGCAATGACAGGAGAAACACTGAAAATTTATTTTGAGATTTTTTTTTTTTTTTTTAGCTTCTGCCAAAAATGTATAAATCTTGACATTTTAAATGTATATATTTTCGTGACTACAACAAAGAATTCCACTCACACAAATATGCATACATACACACATCCAAAGTAAATAAACTGTAGTTATGACTGTGAATGGGAGAATTAGAGAGAATATGTATGTACTCCACTTTGTGTCAAATGATTCAACCACACTGTTAACCCTTTTGTAACCACATCTCATTTGAAATACATTGCCTTTGTTTCAATTAATGTTTTTAAAAATAATGAGCGATTTAGTAATATAATTAAGCTGGTGTTTGGAGCATAAATTAGCATACAAGTTTGATGGAAGATTTTAATTTAGATCACTTTGAAACAGGAAGTTTGTATCATAGAACCAAACATGGTCCCAGACAGGTTAGTAATCAAAAGAGTTAATAATGTAGAATCCTGTTACTGTTATTTAAAGAACTATGAATTAAGCATATACGTCACTAACATGTAGACCATTGTCCTTGTTAGTAGAATCCTTTTGTTAACTTACGTTTGCGCTTATTTTTTAAAAATTTAATTTGTAACGTCCTTAATACAATAAATGTAAGTAGACCAATTTCCATTGCTTTGTTTCAAAATGATTTCAAGTAAACGTAAACAAATTATAAAAGAATGTGTACGGATAAGAAGCAGACACTTAACAATTGGACAATTTCTATTTATGTATGTATGTGCATGTGTGCTCTCAATAAATTTTCGGAACCCCACCACCCGCCGACTTGAAGTTTCTTTTTATAAGTCCCAGGTCTTCAATTTTGTGGAAAAGGGAACAGATGATAATATCAACACCCAGAAAGATGAAAAGCAAAGTTGATCTTGACAGGATTTTATAAATTAATCAATATACCCCCTAAACTGAAATTAATTTGTAGCTGTTTAGAACAAAAAACTGTGTTCCCTTACCAAGATAATTTTTCAGGATAATTAAAAGATAGCTTGCAAAATATAGGCAGAAAGACAAGAAATAAAGTAGTAACAATCAAAAATATTAAAGCTCCAACAGTTCTTCATGTCATTGGAAATGCTTCTAGAGAAAAAAAGGTAGATATCTATTTCTAATTTCAGTTTTAACCGAAGGAAAACAAAACAAACAAACTAAGGATGATGCTGGAGGGAAGTTGAAGACCAATAATAAAACAAGTCTTAACAAGAATACTGTTATCAAAAAAGTTTAAGGCAAAATAAAAAATTATACAAACACATCCACACACATACATATATATGTACGAAATAAATTGGAGGTGAAAGGAATACTGAAAGAAGTTTCTTAAATAGGAAATTATAATCTCTAATTGACCCTGCCTTAATCAACCTGGAACTTTCATAGTAACAGGATAACTGAAATGAAGGATATAATTGACTGTACTCCACATTTTACAGTTATATTCATAGACCCCAGAGGGGTCACCTTTAGATTTGGCAAGGTCACCTTTAGATTTGCACTTCCAGTGTAATGAGACTTAGTCTCAAGGAATTTCTAGCAGTTTCTATCACTTTATTACCATAACATTTGAGAATGAAGATCTTTTTTAACAAAGTGGAGTATATAGATATAATCCAAAATAATGATATACAATAAAAAGGTATACAATAATAAGCAGAAGGTAACTAGTATCTGTTATAAATGAGTGAAACAGGAATTGATGATATTTTCATTGTGACCCTCGTTTCTAAACATCAGCTTGGTGGCTGGAAGGTTGGTTGGTTGCAGCATCTCCATCAACATCCTTCTTGTCTTTCTTGTTTTCCTCCTCTCCCTGACCACCTGGAAGAAATTGATAGTCAGGAGAAGTGAGTAGTGCCACACTAAGATCATTCACTCAGTCGACTCCTATACTACATTCACTGCTTCGTACTCAGAGAGGCTCAACTTTTCCATATCCAACTGTGGAATTTCTGAATTAGGAGAGGAACAAAGACACAGTTTAGTATTTCACTATGGAAATATTTTATCCAGTAATTTTAGGTTTTTTTTTAATATATAAAATAATTAAATAAATAATATGTTAATACAATTTAAAAGTAATTTAAATTCTAAGTTAAGATAGTGAATGTGATTAATTTTTTTAACAAGATCATTTGAAGAACACTTTTATGTGTTAAGAACTAAAACTGCTGAAAACCAAAACAGAATCCATCAAATAACTAGTTTTGCTTGACAAACAGTCAGAAAACTAAAAATGAATGCTCATTAACAAGCATTATGTTCTTGTGCTTACATACATGAGCACAGAGAGACACATTATCCATGGAACTCAAGATATAAATTAACATTAACAAGACGACCTAACTAAAGCGGGAGAAAAACTGTTCAAACTGGAACATACAGAAAGTCAGATCAGGGAATTATTTAGTAAATGCTGTTAACCCTTTAGCATTTAAACTAGCCATAACTGGCCCAAACATGCCTCCTGTTTTATGTTTAAACAGACCATATCTGGCTAAAATATTCTACCAGTTTAATGTTCAAACTGGTAGATCTAGTTTCTAATATAAACCTTATAATGTCATTCTAAATATAAGCAATAACATCATCAAAATCTCAAATCTACGAGATGATACATAATTAATTCAAAGTAATATGAATAGATAAGCTTTATAGTTGTCAGAGCAATTTAAATGCTAAAAGGTTAAACAAATTCTATGTTCTAGAACTAATTGGTTCATTAGAATTAGTTTAACAACATCATCATCATCATTTAACGTCCACTTTCCATGCTAGCATGGGTTGGACAATTTGACTGGGGACTGGTGAATCAGATGGCTACACCAGGTTCAAATCTGATTTGGCAGAGTTTCTACAGCTGGATGCCCTTCCTAATGCCAACCACAATTGATGATGAAGATGATAACACAAGTTATTGGAAACGCCTTTAAGGTCTTTGTGCTAAGCCTAATTCAGAAATGTGAGCAGCCTGTTGAATTAGTTGGTACCTCTCTAATACACAAGAGATAAGCTATTTACATATGAACAATTTTTATTATGACAAATTAATGACAATGTCAGCATCAAATGTCGATATCAATCTTTGTTTCCTGAAACATGGATTGGCAAAATAATAAGAAATATAAAATAAGGAACAAGTTTTGTTTCTAAGTTAGTTTTCTCTTCTCATTAAACAATACAAGAAATCAATGTTTAACATTATGTACAGTTAAGATGGAATACAAAAGTGATAAAGTACAATAATGAAAATGAGAGTCCTATTAACAATGGAATTATTTTTTTATGCCATTGGACTCTAAATACAAAGGTAAAGAGAAAGTAGTAACTTTGATTTGTCTTGGTTATCTCCTCACTCTTAATTTAATGACTTTTGAAGAAATTGTTTCTCTTAGAATACATGTAACTAGTAACTAAAAAAGCTTAGTTGAAGTCTTTAGAGGTAGTTTCAGCTTTCTTCATTCAAACAAGTTGTTCCTAGAAACAAATTCCAAAACAAAAATTAAAAAGCAAAAAACATCCTGATGGTAAAACTTTACAAAAAACAACTTTTCTTTCAAGAAAGTGTAAAATGTAGGCAGCAATCATAAATAAGCATGGCATATGGAAAACATTAAGTAAAAAATGACTGAAAATGTAATTTTTATAAATGAAATTTGTTAAAAAGAATCACAAATGTCTTAAATTAAGTGAATAGTAATTCCAATTTAGAAGTTTTAATGAAAACAATTAACCTTGGTGGACTAAATTCAATTATAATGCCTACTGCAAAATATCTACTGATATTCCAGACTCCTATCCAACACAGACACTTCATTTATGTAGTTGAACCAAAGAAAAATAAAACAAAGGGTGTTTGTCTATCCGTAAAATGAAATACAAATATAGTAACAAACATGGCTGTCCTCGCCATATGCATCAGTGAAGTCTTCTTTCTTGCACATTACATCTGGTTCCTCTTATGCCTAGTTTTTCTCTCAGCACATTTAGACTATATCTTTCATGTACATACACATTCTACATCCAATGGAGCATGCTCACTTCATTTCTTCTCAGGTATTGGAACAGTTTTAACACAAGTGCCATAAAATTTGCCCTTCCCTCTGACGGAAAGGACCTCAGTTGCCTTCAAGCAGTAGAAACTCCCTCAACTTTTCCCAACTTGTTCTTACTTTGGTCGCTATACTTTCAGAGTAACTACCTTGTCTTCTAATTATGTCACCTAGGTAACAAAAGCTATCAACCATTTCTAAAGAGCCATTATGGCATTTAATCCTTCAGCATTCCGATTCTGTCAAATGGAATGTCAGAAATACAGAAACACACAACTATATTTACTGCCTCGCAGAAAAATTAACTAGTTATACATACACACTCATGTATACACTGAAATGTATGCATGTACATAGATACACACAAACCTGAAAGCCCTAAACAAATATTGCCCTTACCTAAATGTACCACAGTCCAATGAATGCGAGCAGGTCAAAATTCCTAAGTCCCTATCACCCCTCCTGTAAAAGTATATCTTTGCAGATAGGCACCGGTGTGCCTGTGTGCTTCAGAAGTTTGCTCTGCAACTATGTCGTCCCAGGTTCAGTTTCCCTGTGTGGCACCTGGGCAAACCAAAGCCTTGTGAATGGATTTGGTAGACGGAAATTGAAAGAAGTCCCTCCCCCCCACACACACGTGTTTGTGGGTACCTTTGTCTTGATAAAATGTGATGATAGTAAATGAGTACCACAATCTAACATACCGCATCAAGGAGGGTTTCATTTCTCAGTACCTCGTGACACAAAATATAACTCTTACCTACCATGTTGTCACTTTGGACTACTTTAACAACCATTATTACAACAACGATGAACATTAAAATAAATACCATATTCGGTAAATTCTAAATTTTCCTGGACAAAAACAAAACAACTTGAATCTCTAAGTCATCTAGAATTAGGAATACAGCTTTAGATTAAGTTAACATAGCATTAATGTATAATACTATAAAATGAACCAATATCCTATATACTGGGTAAAAAAATGGTACATTACTATGCGATATATCTATAAATGGCATTCTGTCAGTTATGACGATGAGGGTTCCAGTCGATCCAATTAACAGAAAAGCTGGCTCATAAAATTAACGTGCATGTGGCTGAGCACTCCACAGACATTCTTTTATTTATTTCAGCCATTTGACTGCGGCCATACTGGAGCACCGCCTTTAGTCAAGCAAATTGACACCAGGACTTATTTTTTGTAAGCCTAGTACTTATTCTATCGATTTTTTTTTTGCTGACGCGTTAAGTTATGGTGACGTAAACACACCAGCATCGGTTGTCAAGCGATGTCGGGGGACAAACACAGACACACAAACATAAACATACATATATATATGATGGGCTTCTTTCAGTTTCTGTCTACCAAATCCACTCACAAGGCTTTGGTCAGCCCGAGGCTATAGCAGAAGACACTTGCTCAAGGTGCCGCGCAGTGGGACTGAACCTGGAACCATGTGGTTGACAAGCAAGCTTCTTACCACACAGTCACTCTTGCGCCTGTATGTGTACCCTTCACATAGTTCTCGGAGATTCAGCGTGACACAGAATGTGACGAGGCT
>NC_068992.1:3368116-3381087 GCF_001194135.2 Octopus bimaculoides
TTCAGCGTGACACAGAATGTGACGAGGCTGGCCCCTTTGAATTACAGGTACGACTCATTTTTGCCAGCTGAGTGGACTGGAGCAATGTGAAATGAAGTGATATATCTAATTCTGGATCATGTTACTATATAACTAGACTCAGTCTAAAATGCAAGGTGACCAACAAATTATGAGACATGGTAAATATTTCCTGTTTATAAAAGCATCAACCAACATCTAAAGCTGTTTTAAGAGCTGCAGAGAATGTGTTTTTGGAGGTGGAAGAATGTCGGAATACTTACCATCACCATCGACAACGGCATCTCCATCAACTGCACGCTTGCGTTTACGTGGCTTGAAATTTTTCCGTCTGAAACGTGGTAAAGGTAACTGCTCCATGTTGAGGACTTTGTGGATTTGACGAAATGCTATTAATCGGAGTGTGTGCTGCAAATAAATGTATTAATGGAGCATGTTATTTTGTGGGTATGGGGTGGGCAGTCTATTTGTGTCTGTATAACACTGGTCACAAATACATTCCTAAGAAATTCAGGTAGAAATTCACATAAATTTTCTGCAAAAACAGAGAGCATGAAGGTGAAAAATTTTGTTCTGATAATAATTTTTAACAGCTGGTCTTGAACAAATAAACAAGCAAAAAACCCAGCAAGTAAACCAATAATTTTCTATGATTGATTAAAAACATTAATTATAAACTGACTAAAAAAACAAATCACAAAGAATGATTAATCTGCAGAAGGTGGTGAGCTGGCAGAATGGTTAGCATGCCAGGCAAAATGCTTGGCAGTATTTTGTCCATCTTTACATTCTAAGTTCAAATTCCGTCATGGTCAATATGTCTTCCCCACCTGTAATTATCACAGTAATTTTGTTTTTGCCATTTTATCCACAATTTTATTTTTACTTTTATGTTTTTGTTTTGTAAGATTCCTGATCTGAAATTGTGTGTTCGAAACAGATATTGTTAAATTTCAGGGATGGCAATTTAAAAAAAATTTTCTTGCCAAATAAACACACACACACACACACACCACCCATTTAAAATTAATAGCTGTTTTATATTTTGGAACTTTTAAGTTGAAGTGATTCTCAAAGGAAGTAGCTGTGGCAACAAATAAAAAATATAACAAGTGGTCGATTTCGAAATGGAGACATCCATTTACAACATCAACACACATAACAATGTAATGTCTATTCCACAAATACAATGGAAAGAAAATTAAAGAATTCTTCTTCAACTATTTCAATCATCATCATTGTTTAACGTCCATTTTCCATGCTGGCATGGGTTGGACGGTTTGACTGGTGGCTAGTAGTTACATTGGTCAATGTTAAACAATTGTTGACTACTCGTTCTATTGTGTTACCTGTGCTGCAGCAGTGATGTTCTCTCTGTCTTGCATGGACATACTATCAAGGACATCTGTGGGATCCTTCTCACAAGGATCATACAATCCTGGAACATCTAAAGAAAGGAAATATAGGAATTAAACAAGGAATGAAACAGGTGACATGGTAAAATAATCAACTCAAAAAAAAAAAAAAAAAAGGGTCAGGTATTAATACCAACTTGCCCAAGACTGCCCTACATCTCTGGTACAAACTTCCTGTTATAAAGTGATCTAAATTATAATTTCCTATTAAAATTTTCTGTTAATCAATGTTCCAAACATCTAATTAATAATGACTGACTTGTTTTACTATATTCTTCATTATTTTTTAAATTAATTGAAACAAAGAGGTGTATTTCAAGAAAACTATGATAACAAAAGGGCTAAATTACCTTATTACCAACCAAAGATAAATGGTTTTTATCAAGGTACCACGTGCAAATAAAGCTCATGATTGCATACCTCATGACAGTTTTACTTCGCAATGATCAAGTCCACTTAGGGACAAATGCTGAGATTGTCATCATCATTTAACGTCCGCTTTCTATGCTGGTATGGGTTGGACGATTTGACTGAGGGCTGGCAAGCCAGAAGGCTGCACCAGGCTCCAATCTGATCTGGCAGAGTTTCTACAGCTGGATGCCCTTCCTAACACCAACCACTCCGATAGCGTAGTGGGTGCTTTTTATGTGCCACCAGCATGAGGGCCAGTCAGGCGGCACTGGCACCGGCCATGCTTGAATGGTGCCTTTTATGTGCCACTGGCACGGGAACCAGTCAGCTGGCACTGGCATCAACCATGCTTGAATGGTTCTTTTTATGTGCCACCGGCATGGGACCAGCCAGGCAGCACTGGCATCGTTTACGACAATTAGGATAATATCCTGTAGACATATTGTTAACAGTTGTAGTTAAAAGAAATAAGAAAACAAACATGTGAAACAAAAGCTTATGACATGAAAAAGAAATTGATTTCTAACATAGATACAAAAGCAGAAATAGTCAAAGCAAAGAAACATATGTCATTTAATTTAACCCCACCACAACATAATGTAACGAAAAGGTTAAGTGGGATTTTTGAGTAAATGTAGTTCAATGGAAACTAAATAATGCTTGATATTTTTAGCTCAGTATTCTACAACCTCACTCATTAAATCACTCTGATATGTGTTGCCAAAATTGAATAAATCTTCAGCTCACCTGTTAAAAATATACCAGATGCTAAACATTCAACAACTCTTCTGAGAGCATCACCAGGGCCAAGATTGAACTCTGCACTACTGATACACTTCTCAACTAACAATTCCATTGCCTAGAAGAAATAGAAAACAACCATGTCAAATAACTTACAAATAACAGAAAGGAAGAATATACAATATATACTCAACACTGTATCAGATGGTGGAAGTGTGTCGGGTATTGAACTCGTGGTTATAAGACTGTGGTTTCAATTCCTGAACTGAGCAATGCGCTGTTTCCTTGGGTACATTTCACGTTGCTCCAGTCCACTCACCTCGCAAACAAGAGTAATCCTGCGATGAACTAGCATCCCATCCAGGACTGGGGTTGATACATATATATGTCACAGAAAGCAGCCCTGTGACGCAGGAAGAATCTACTGTATTAGATAATGACTACTTACCCATTCGCTAAGTGGAGCCCATACTGGATTTCTTTGGCGTAAATCTCGGAGGATCCGTAATACCACAACACACGATGGAAGACCAGTAGCTCGTGCCTACACAAAAAGTATACACGTATTGTAAGATGTATCAATGCATTTAAAACAAAAATTCAGAAGACACACACACACACACACACATATATATAGGAATCCATGTAAAAGGCATTTAGCACAGTCTGTATAGTGGCTGGCGTTAAGAAGGGCATCCAGCCACAGAAATCAAGCCAAATCAGGCTAGAACCTGGTACAGCTCTGGTCAAACCTTCCATCCCATGCAACGGACATTAAATGATAATGATATATGTATGTGCATGTGCATACACATGAATGCGTATATCACAAGTAGCCCCACAAGGCACAAGCTGAGTAGAAGTGGGTGGGTGAGGCAGATTACCAAAATGGGTAGCTTCTTTCCAAATGAGTCAAAGAAACTACATTAAACGTTAAGAACAGAAAAATCAAGTTAGACAAACTGTTACAGAATAATAAAGCTTACCTGAAACCATTTGGCATGCCTCAGAACTGCTAGAGCATCCAAACATGTCTGTTTGTTGAGCAGATCAACTGGATCTTTTTGCTTTTTTCCACCTAAGCAAATGAAATACAAAGATAATATAAATTTGTAACACAAAGGCAACACTAACCACAGCCACATATATAGAGCTAACAGTAAACCAGTTCAAAACACAATACAACCAACACATGCATACTTTTCACAACCCAAGCAAGAAAAACACTCCACTATCTATCTTATATATATGGGCACTAAAATTTTTAAAATATCACATTTAGCATTAACTAGAAAGTATTGTTCCATCACAACCATACCAAGAAAACAACAAACCTTGCCAACTCTGTACCACTGAATCCTACTTCTCTTCTTTAAAACCCAATTACGGAACTGTAACTCTAAGTTACTCTCTTCCTACAAACACATCATCATCATTTAACATCCATTTTCTATGGGGTGAACTGTTTGACTGAAAACTGGTAAGCTGCCCCAGGTTCCAATCTGATTGTTTCTACAGTTGGATGCCCTTCCTAACACCAGTCACACCAGTGGATGCTATTTCCATGCCAGTTATGCAACACTGGCATCAGTCACGACTACAATCTCACTTGGCTTGACAGGTCTTCTCAAGCATGGTACATCACCAAAGGTCTTGGTCACTTGCCCCTGCCTCCATGAGGCCCAACATCCGAACAGTGCTTTTTATGTGCCAGTTATGTGACACTGACATCATTCACTTGGTTTGATGGGTCTTCTTAAGCATGGCATATCATCAAACATCTGAGGGTGCTTTTTACATGCCAGTTACACAACACTGGCATCAGCCATGACTATAATTTCACTTGGCTTGTCAGTTTCCCTAAAAGCTGAACATGACAATCTCTCACCTTTCGTCCTCCACCCAACCAGCTATAAATAAATGTTCTAGCAAGAGAACAAGATGTTTTGGCATAGAGCCATTTTGGTCCCACCCATGGTATCACTGATTTGACACCGAGTTATTTGACATTAGACTTTTTATCCCTGGACCATTTGACACCATGAACATTTTTTGTCTTTGTACTAGTTGACAACTAACTTGCAATCACAACTATTCAACTACTTAACTATTAAATTTCATTTAGCTCTCTGCTTCACTTTGTCTAGATAATGGTTTGTGAAATATTGAGGAAATGAAGAAAAGAAAGATTTTCTTACAATGGAATTCTGTAGTCTTCGACAAAGTAGAACTGAGAATGAATTAAAATTTTGGCACTCTGAGCAGAAAAATCAGAGAGAGAAACATTAACATATATTAAATTACCCTGGTTGCTACAAACAAGTCTCTCTCTCTCTCCCTCTTTCTATGTGTTTTTCTTTATGCTTATGTGAACAGGGGATGTGTTTGTAGCATTTGGGAATTATTTGATGTATCATAAAAGTCTCTCTTGTTCTCTCCATTTCTTTCTTTCTCTCTCTCTTTGTTTATGTGTGTGAACATACTTCTCTCTATGTGTATGATGAGAAGGGAAATGTTTATATCAATTAGAGTCAAATAATAAATTGTAATGTTTTTCCCTATCTGTATGCGTATATTTTTGCACGCATCTGCATGAATCTGTGTTTAGCACCAGTGCAAAAAAGTATTACTGCCAAAACAGGTTCACCGTTCAATCAACTGTGACAAATTGCTCCACTAACAACAAACACTAAGCTTTTTATTCAACAATCTTTACAATTATCTAAATGTTAATATTTTTGTGAGTATTATAGTTGATAATAATATATCTATATGTTATACAATGACCAACTATAATATCACCAAAAATTTCTAGCCAAGGACCCATTTGTAGACGCACCCACATACAAGGACAGAGTTCCTTGTATACATAACATTTTAACCCTTTAGCATTTAAACCAGCCAAAATAACCTACCAGTTTTATCTTCAAACTGGCCAGATCCGACCTCTCATACTTACCCAACAATATCATTCTAAAAATAAACAATCATGTCTTTGAAGTCTCAAAGCTACAAGGTAATGCACAACAAATTTTTATCAATGTGATAAATAAGCATTACATTTGACAGAGAAATCTAAATGCTAAAAGAGTTAAAGACAGGCAAAAAAAGAATTTTATATACATCTCCATATATGGCTCCCAACAGATTAATATAACAACAACTAAGCCAATCATACAAACATATAAACCCAGAAACTAAGAGCATCTACATCCATCTAGATATACATAGTAGTATGTGTAGCTTATTCTTTAAGATAGTGTAGGTAATTATAGAGAAGTCCTTAGAAGCATACCATTAATTAATGCACTATTTGTCCTACATGTATATGCATGGATAGGACCAAATATATATGTGTATGTGTGCTGGTGCCACATCAAAAGCACCCAGCACACACTGTAAAGTGGTTGGCATTAAGGAAGGGCATTCAGCTGTAGAAATGAGGCCAAATAAAACTGGAACCTGGTGCAGATCTCCAGCTTGCTAGCTCCTGTCAAACCATCCAACCCATACCAGCACGGAAAACAGAGTTAAGGACTGATGATGAGGATAGTAAAGGAGTAAGTGTCTAGCACCACACAAGAGCCATATGATCAAGAATTACCTGGTTCTGGCTTTACAGTAGGTGGTTCCCTAATGACAGGAGAGGTGAGCATGATGGTGCAGGAAATCACTGGTTCCTTGTCTATACTGGAGACAATGATTGAGGCATCGCTGACTGACATCTTAAGTTCATACTTCTCTTCGGTCACAGTCTGAAATAGAACATATTACTATTATATATACAATCAATACAATCAGCGAATTGTTAACCATATCCCAGTTTGAGAGGATCCATTACAACCTTTGGAGAAAACATCAACTAAATAATGAAATCAAAGAGACATTATCTTCATTACTTAGGAAAATAACCAGAGGTGATGATAGAAAGAGAATCTAACAAGATCTGGAAAAGTCGTGCATGAAAGAATTTGAAATGGTGAGGACACGCCAGATTAAGAAGTTTATGAAACTCAAACTTAACTTAGACAAGAATCTACAGCTACCATATACAATGCAATCTTACCAGTTGTCAACTATATAAAATTTCAAACAAAAAAAAACAACAACAAAAAAAAAAAGCATCAAAATGCCAAAGTCTGGTAAATAAGGTTGAAATAAAGAATATGAAAACTTACAGCTAATGTCTTTGAGAGTAAAGTGTGTACTTTCTTTAATAAACTTTTTGTTGGCTTATCAGAACACAAAACTACAAGCTGAACATCTGTGTCTCCTTGGAGCAATAAACTCTTTGCCAAAACACCAACACGCATGACACCTTTTAAAGCACGTGGTGTAGGCTCCTCTTTCTTTCCGCTGAAAGGCAATAAAATGAGATTTACAGGTCAAATATTTAGAATTTGTAGTGCAGTCCAAAAAAAAAAAAAAGCATTTGAAGATACTGGGATCGAACTCAGAAACTTGGGGTTAGTAGCACATGCTCTTAACCACTACGCCAAATGTCCAGGCATATGGCGTAGTGGTTAAGAGTTCGATTCCAGGCAGTGACCTGAATAATAATAATAATAATAATAATAATAATAATAATAAAAAAAACAACAATAACAACAGCGAAAAATAGCTTAGGAATGAGAACCCAGGTTCGAAATTTCCCTAGGACACCTGATGAAGGCCGGAGGGTATATCAGCCAAGATGTTGTGTTAACAACAAACAAGATGAGGACAAATATCCGTCAAATGTAAACAATGTACATAATTCCTCATCTCCTAAATATAGAACTGTACCCTGAATTATCATCATATAAAAACACCAAACTGAAGGCTGTCACGAACTCCTGTATACTAACCTCAGAAGCTATAACGAATAAAAGAGTTGAGAATAGGGTGCATACTGGTGCCTTCTCAATAGAATTCAAAATTAAAATTGGGGGCTGCCAAACAGATTAAGCATTTTTATGAAAAGAGAAAATGAAAATTCAGAAGCATTGAAAGCTACATAATTGGAGGGAAAATAGAAGGGGGGGGGTCTTAAAATAAATATAACAGATGTAACAGCAAACAGAGGAGAAACTGAACTGAGAAAATGTATGTCAATAATTTTAAACCTCACACAAAATCATAACCATGAAATTTACTAATTAACATTTATTGCAACTCATATAATTATCAGATTTTTTACCTTTCCTTGCCTTCCCCGTCAGTTCCAGCAGATTCTGCAGACATTTTGCCACCATTTTTCTTCTTCAGAGTTTCACTATATATTAAATATATATATATGTAAGAATATAAAAAGGCGTGTGTGTGTGTATACATGAGAGAGAGAGGGAGAGAGTTTACAATATCAAATATAATATACACAAGATCATTATAAAGACCTTGTGTAAATTAACATCGTTACACATAAAAACAGTGATGTGATTATTATTTAGCTCTACAATAGAAAGAACAGATGTGTGGTGAAGCCTACCTGATATACAAGGTGGGGGGGGGGGTGCTGAAAAGTTCCTAGCTTTGAGTAAAAGATTTTAATTCAAAACTTATGAAAACAAGACATTTTTATTACAGAGCCAGAGGCGGTTTCAGCCGGGTTGGTATCGAAAGGGTTAAACACACCTCTACATTTGGGCTGATGCACATTAGAAGCAATTGGAAGGGTGTGGATTGAAGGAAATTTAGGCTATTATTTCTAGCATACAGAGTGACCACATTGAGATTTCCTTCTTTCATGTCTTCTGCTGATTATTTTTCTTCTTAACCCTTTCGTTACTGTATTTCTGTTGAGATGCTCCGTGTTTCAATTACTTTAAATATAACAAAGAATTTAGTAAAATTACTTAGTTATCATTAAGATAGTGTTAGAAATGTAAATTGTGATTAAGGTTTCGTGGAAGATTTTAATTCAAAACACATGAAAACAAGACATTTGTACTAAAGAGCCAGAGGTGGTTTTGGCTGGGTTGATAATGAAAGGGTTAAGCAGAGCATGTTACCTTTGTTTCTTTCAAACCTTCATATGTCTTCTGCATTTACAGCCAACATTTCATTGCCAGGTAGCATTGTTGATTTGTATACACACACACACACACACACACACAAACTTTCACCTTTTGCCCTACAGAACATATACCAAGACACAAACGCATGAAGAAATTAAGTATTACTTACGCTTCAGCAATTTGATCAGAAACTGACTTTAAGGCCCTTTCACAGGATGATACAATGTTCTGGAATCTCTGAAGCTAAACACGAAAGTATTTTTCGTAAGTAATGCATGGAGGTAAAAAAATCTGAATCAATGATACAAGACCACGTAAAAGTTGCTGAGGTTTACCATATTTGTATGTTTTCTGTCTTTCCACAAATACTTGTCAGTTCACTAGGTCTTACTAACCCCTTATTTTGCACAAGTGGACCTCACTTCAGTACTCAGATGAAATTATGTTCTGCAATGTATTTGTTTACAGTAAAATAACAAGGACTACTGAGACATGTTTTTAATGACGTCATTTCTTAGATGGGCTGCAGTCATCTTGAATTTTGTGGAGGAAAGCAGCAGTGCAGGGTCTAGGAACCCCTGCGGTCTTGGCACTGACCGGCACAAACTGATAGCCGCTGGTCAGTCTCCGATACGCATTCATTTTTCTCTCCCCTGTACTACAAGCAGTGACACCCAGGATTTCAGGGAGAAGCAAAAAAGGGGTTTACCTCCACACAAGTAGGGATAAAGGAAAACTGGAATAGGGGCTGAAAATATACCCAGATGTTAAGATGCATTCGAGTTTGTTTTTTTCTTCACCCTTTATGTTCACCGAGAACATAAAGATGGATGAAATGCCACCAAGCATTTTGCCTGGCATGCCAACGATTCTGCCAGCTCGCCGCCTTAATAATAATAATAATAATAATAATAATAATAATAATAATAATAATAATAATAATAATAATAATAATCCTTTCTACTATAGACACAAGGCTAGGAATTTGTGGGGATGGGGCAGTCAATCTCAGCAACCCCAGGACCCAACTGGTACCTATCGATACCCTTTGATATGCAGATTTCTTTGTCAAATTTATTGCTTGTCTATTTACATTGTTCTGAATTAATCACACATTATCTTGTAGCTTCAAGATTTCAATGGTGCGTTGGTATAGTTTTAGAATGACATTGTAGGGAAGGTGTGAGAGGTTGGATCTGTTTCGTTTTAACATAAAACAGGAAGAATACTTGGTCCAGATATAGCTAAAGGGTTAAAAGCCATTTTAAAAAATTTATTAAAATACCATATAATTGATTGAATAACATTTTAGTTTTGCAATGGTAAAAAACAAAAGCAGTAGATGCTGCAAATAGATGATGATGATGACTATTATTGCAATAAAGGTGAAAAGAAATCCATGCTAGCAGGAAAGACAGGAGTGACCAATGTACATTAACACAATGATTTTCAAAAGAAATAACAAAAGTGAAAAATAAGACTGACCTCTTCTTCTGTTGGATAAATAGTGGCATGCTTTGCCATAACATGTCTATCATCGGAAGACTCAGGCCGCCTCATTTGCTGGAAGAAAAGAAAATCGGTTTTAATAATTAGACTTTTGAAAAAGCAATTAAGATATTGTTCCCTGATACAGTTGATTAGATACCAGAAATGCTCAGGTGAAATATTCACGATTAGCCTTAATAAAACATTTGGTAAAGTGATATTTTTCAAATCAGAAATGGAAGAAAATGAGAAGGTAAAGGAATACCATGGGATTATGGTAAAAGGGAGAGAAAACAGAAAAAGAAAGTAATAACAGACAAAAGTACAGGGTATTTGAGCTAAATCTGAAGATGTTTTATGTTCCTTTTTATCAGTAACGGCTTGATGAATTGGTGAACAGTCAACACCACTGGGGAGTGTAGAGATGAAAGTTGTAGTTAAGAAAGAAATTAGCTGATATGGAGGAATGGAAGCCATCTGAATATTGGAAAAAAAAAGGTTACCTGTAACATGATGATTCATACCACGTATCAAAATGCCAACATCATGACTCCGGCTCAATGCTCTGTGAACACCGTAAAGGATGTAAGGCATAACATGGACAGCTGCAACAGAGATTATGAAGCTGTGGTCAGCAGAAAGGGACACAGCAGGCGTTTTAACTGTGTCTGCATCCCAGAATTCATTGCCACATCTTTGAACAAGGCCTTAGGCATACTTCAGACAGCTAAGTCAAGCCCTGGCTGGAGAGGGTTGCTGCTGGAAGGCAGCAGGACTTTGCTCCTTATATCAATGAAAAGAGTCAGAAGTGGTTGTAGGAAAATTTCTTCACCAGCTCCAATTTCTGGCCTTCTAATTCCAACAATTATAATCCCATGGGTTACTACATGTGGGACATGGTTGAGAAGATAGCAACCATTCTGCCTGCAACACCAAGGTTAAGCTGATGGCCAAGATTAAGGAGGTGTTTGAAGATCTTCCCAGGGATACGGAGGAATGCATGTGCCAGTTTCCAGAGCCATCTTGAAGCCATGGCAGAAGCTGATGGTGGCTACTTTGAGAAATCTTATCTCCCAACCACAATCTACTAGATGTCTCTTGATTTTTTAAAATACTTTTATTTTTGAACAGGCTATTGTTTTCTTTTCCCTTTATGCAGACTGTCAAATATAGCTCAAACACCCTGTATAATGTGGGGCAGTCATGTTTCTTTTCCGCAGCAAGACATCCCCCTTTGACTTTTAATTCATGCAATTTAAAAACCACATTATTGTGAGACCAATATTCTAACCGAGCCATGCACCTTCACCAGAATAGTTTGTTCTAATCCACGTTTAACTGAATATGTTGTTTGCTAGCGTTCCTAAATCCGTCTGTGCAACATCAGCGAAAATAACACAATGTCAATAAAAAAAACGTCACATCAACAGAACAAGTGAAAAGTTACTGGAGATCATTTTGTAAGCATGTTGGATAAAAACTGTAATGAAATTGACAGTGTTGAAGCTTGAAATTCTTGATAAAAATGCCAAACAGGAAATCCCCTAGCCCAGATCTTATTACAGGATACTGGTTAAATAATCTCAACTTTTATTGGCAAGGTTTAATTACACTATTTGGGAAAAGTGCCAAGGGAGCATTGAATGTACACACGACTGTCAACAGCCACCATCCTTTTCACGCACCAAAAATTACTGCCCAAAACATTGTGAAAACACTGTGTATATAAAATGCACACTGGCTACCTCAACCTCTTTCTATGGGATCACAGTAGAACCAACAGTACTATGATTCTCAAACAAGCCAGGGAGAGGAGAGGGGTAAAGAAGGAAATGTAGGGATGTATTGAGCACACCTATCATCATCATCATTTAATGCTTGTTTTTCCATGCTGGCATGGGTTGCACAGTTTGACTGAAGCTGGTAAGGCCAAGGGCCACACCAGGCTGAATTGTCTGTTCTGGCATGGTATCTATGGCTAGATATCCTTCATAATGTCAACCACTCCACAGAGTGTACTGCGTGCGCTTAATGTGGGACCAGCATCAGTGCTTTTAATGTGGCACCAGCACCAGTGCTTTTAATGTGGGACCAGCACCAGTGCTTTTAATGTGGGACCAGCACCAGTGCTTTTAATGTGGGACCAGCACCAGTGCTTTTAATGTGGGACCAGAAGCAGTGCTTTTAATGTGGGACCAGCACTAATTAATAAAACGATACAAGAACGATAAAGAATTGCAGAAACTTGGCTATGGTATGGTTGGGCTACCAAAAAGTCTTTGAAAGTATACCATGAGTGGATTATGAAAGCATTGCAATTAACCAAAGTACCACTGTCATCAGCAGTTGCCATAAAATCTGACACTATACACGATGAAAAAGGCATCTTTCAGGATCATAGCTTGTCAGTGCTGCTTTTTGTTCCCTCACGAAATCAATTGCCATACTTAATAAAAAAATAACACAGCAGCTGGAGGAATGTGTCCACGAACATCTTTGTTGATGACTTGAAGCTGTATCGGCCAAGTATTAACTGTATCATCAAAAAGCAACTGGACCTCACAAACTAATTCTCCAAAGATATTGGAATGAAATTTGGATAGTCCAAATGTACAATTTTGGTGGCAAACTTATGCTCTCATCCAAGAAATACGGCTTTTGCACTCTAGAGAATGCTACATGTATCTTGGACAGGTTGTACATTTCAAGTGTTTAATGTACCTGTATATCTGCCACATGTAAAGACTACTTTCTCCGTTAGTTGTCCAGTGATACAGTTGCATCTCTTATGTGTCCATAGCTTGTACTGGAACCTTATGGAGTTTCTCCCGGCACCTTCTCTACATATCGAGCAAGGTAGCCGTGATTTCCCTGTTTTTCTACTTATCATATATATATATAT
>NC_068992.1:3381187-3387132 GCF_001194135.2 Octopus bimaculoides
CACACACATACAAGGTGCATTCCAGAAATTTTGAGACTTTTTGAGAGTGGGAGTTATAAATGTCCTAGATTATTGTAATTTTAGTATATCATTACAATACATAATAAGCTGACCAGCCAATTTCTCTCTTTATTCTAGATTGATGGAGACGACTGTAACAGCACCTTGACAATTCTACTAAACACTGCTTGTCACAGCTGACAAGTTTGCAGAATGCAGTCGGAGTGCGAAGACAATTTATAAGCTCACTATCTGTTAAGCTGGCTAAAAATGCTCCAAAAGCATCAGTTGTCAAGCGATGTCGGGGGACAAACACGCACACATACATACATACAAACATATATATATATATATATATATATATATATATATATATATATGATGGGCTTCTTTCAGTTTCCGTCTCCCAAATTCACTCACAAGGCTTTGGCCAGCCCGAGGCTACAGTAGAAGACACTTGCCCAAGGTGCCATGCAGTGGGACTGAACCCGGAACCATGTGGTTGGTAAGCAGGCTACTTACCACACAGCCGTTCCTGCACCTATTTAGTAAAAACTGACCACACAGCCGTTCCTGCACCTATTTAGTAAAAACTGACCACAAACTGATCATATCAAAATAGTAGGCCTTCCATCACATTTGTCATATAAAGGAGTTAATTTTATGGATAAGTATTCATTCTGTCAAGAGATAGGAATATCCTTCAGCAGTGCATCAATATGTAATTTCTCCATCATTATGAGTTGGCTGCTTAAGTACAATACAAGATATGAATCCAGTGGCAATCACAGAAAAGCTCATCTAATGGACTTGGCTAGCAGACCACACAGTAATCCAATACAGAGGAGTATAATGCTGAGTTCAATGCATCTGAGATCCAATCAATGAAACTATTTCATGGGAAGTGCCACATAAAATCACCCAGCACACTCCGTAAAGTGGTTGGCATCGGGAAGGGCAGCCAGCTGTAGAATTCATGCTAGAACTGACCAGAGTCTGGTGCAGCTCCCCAGCTTTGGTCAAACTGTCCACCCCATGCCAGCATGGACAACGGATATATGGTGATGATGATGATGAATATTATAAACCATAATGAATATACATTATTTACATTTGATGGATATTTGTCCTCGTCTTGTTAACCACTATACCACATGCCCACGGGCATATGGTGCAGTGGTTAAGAGCACAGGCGACTAACCCCAAGATTCCAAGTTCAATTCCAGGCAGTGACCCGAATAATAATAACAACAACATTGAAAAATACCTTAGGAACGAGAACTCAAGTTCAGAATTTCCCCAAGACACCTGATGAAGGCTGGAGGGTATATCAGCCAAAACGTTGTGTTAACAACAAACAAGATGAGGACAAATATCCATCAAATGTAAATAATGTACATAATTCCTCATCTCTTAAATACAGAACTGCATAATGAATATATTTATTTAAGCACTTGACCTCTGTAGGATTAAAGTTGTTTTGCAGCTTTCATCATGCAATAATCATTTCATCATCATTATCATCATGTAAATCACTGTATATCTTTCAAGCCTTCTCTCTGGGAAGTAGAGTTTCACTTCCTTTAGCCTCTTCCAGGAGCTCATCTGTTTCACCAAAGCAATCTTCTTGCGCAGTGGCACTGGAGTGCCTCCAAGTTCCACCACTAGTTTCACGCTCTGTGGTGACCATTGTTGTGAGCAGTAATCCAGACAACTGAGAATGAAAGTTCTCCACAGGAGTAGCATAGCATCCTTTTTCTTGGTTCTGAATAATCTTAGAATCCATCCGGCTACTCACCTGCACACTGTTGCCATCTTGCTAATATGCACATGGAATGTTGCATTATTACTCATGGCACTACTCCATGATCCTGTGTATTCCAATTGTAGTCTCTTTGTGGGTCAACAAGTGAGTGCTTGAAACTCCTCAACATTGAGCTGCATGTTATTTTCATCGGCCAATTTGAATATTGCATTCAAGTCATTTTGCAGTTTCAGTTATGTCATCAAGGTCCTTGACTCCAGTGATACTTTTGTATCATCAGTATAGATAGTAGGAATGGCTGACTGTATAATTGAGGGCATATCTGAGAGAGCCACCACAAACAGTAATAGTCCCATTACAGTTTCTTGAGGGACTCCACTGCAAATTGATGTCTCCCCAGAGAGAGCACCATTAGTTACAACTGTCTGACTTCTGCCTTTTCAAAACTCATGCAGCAACTCCTAGTTTTCCAGTGATGCCAAGATCACATAGTTTGTGACATATCATCCGATGATCAATTTTGCCAAAAGCCTTAGCAAAGTCAAGATATACCACATCCACATTTGTGTGGTTGAGCTGTTATTTCAGTACTCAGTCATAATGCTGTAGAAGCTATGAGAGGCAGTTCCTCTCCAGACGAATACCATGATGTGTGTTTATGAGCAAGTTATTTTCTTCTTGGAAATGTGATCAGCCTCCTTCTGACGCTACAGTCCATCATCACCTTGTTAATATGTGAAGTCCGATATAGGCCTGTCATTTTTAGCATATGCTCTGCTTCCTCCTTTATGGACAGAGCATATTATACCTTCCTTTAACAATTTGGGAAGTTTACTACATGCAAAGAAACCCTGAAAAAGTATCTGCAGTGGTTTTTTGATAGCTTTCTTACATGTCTTTAAAAGAACCAGAAATCCATCCAGACCCATTGCGGAGTTCAATTCATCTCATCAATGGCCAATATTACATCTTCCTCTTTTATGTCGATGTAATTGAAGAGTGCCCTTTTCCCATGTAGATCTGCGGTGATGATGACTTATCAGGCTTGCTTCATCGTCGTTTAATGTCCGCTTTCCATGCTAGCATATTTGCATATTTCCCAGTGAAGAGGTGAAGACACTTTGGAATTGTTTATTTAGCACTCCACTTATCCTCTTGGAGTCCGCAGTTAGCAAGCCCTCTTCTTCACACAGCAGCAGATTCTTTTGCAAACTTGTAGGAGCCCTTAAGATTCGTTTTCATATTGTCCACTGCCGTAGTTTCTCTGACAACCCTTTACTTTCCCTAGAGAGTCTGAGTTCATTTTCAATCTTCAAAAAGCCCCTTTGAGGAGGGATTTCTCGCTGTTATTAAGTTAAGCAATTGGAACTCTTATTCTCTGTTTCAGGGGATTGTTGTTTTTGGATGCAGTGACTCTCTTCTCTGGAACAAATTTAATGCATATGGCTCGCATTTTAGACAAGAATTAAGTTTTATATCAATGCTTTGCAGAGAGTCACTTTTATGCCATTTTGCAGAAGTATGTTTTTCTGTTGACTCCCAGTCAGCCTTGTTAATGTTCAGATTGGATAGAATTTGGGTGCCGACTGTGTGGAATACAACATTAATTAGTTAAAAAAAAACCTGTTGTATAAATACATATATAGATATACATGTGTATATATCTATGTGTCTTTGTGTAGGTGTTTGTTCCCTGTCACTGCTTGATAACTGGTGTCGGTTTGTTTATGTTCCCATAACTTAGTGGTTCGGCAAAAAAAACCCATTAAATAAGTACCAGGCTAAAAAAAAGAAAAGAAACAAACAACGAAAAACAATAATTACTGGGGTCGATTCCAAGTGGTATGCCCCAACATGCCCACAGTCCAATAACCGAAACAAGATAAATTAAAACACACACACAGGCATTAGCTAGCTTGTGTGTGTGTGTGGGGGGGGGCAATAGGGGCGGCACTTTTGGGCCTGCTATAGGCAATGTGTTTTTAGTGGGGTCTGAGGGGCAGCAAACGGAAGTGCCGCTTCGAGCTGCACACACAAAGGTTTTTTTCAGTTTCCATCTCCCAAATCCACTCATAACGCTTTGGTTGGCCCAGAGCTATTGAAGACATTTATCCAAGGTGCTATGGAGTAGGACCGAACCCGAAACCACATGGTAGGGAAACAGACTTCTTGCCACATGGCTGACCAAAGCATAGTGAATGAATCTGATAGACAGAAACTGTACCAAAGTCCATCGTATATGTGTGTGCATTTTTTTTTATTCGTCTCTCACCACTTAACCAGGGTACATTTGTTTACATCCCCACCGATAACACAGCAGATCAGCGAAAAGAGACCCTTATAAAAAAAATGGGATTGATCTGATCTAAAAAAAAAAAAAAAGGAAAGAAAAAACCCCACCTCTTAAAGAGATGTGTCCCAGCATGGCTGCTCTCAGATGACAGAACTAAGTAAAAATGTTGTCGGTGTGACGAAGGATGACATATCTGTAGTACTTATTGAACTACGAGTCCAATGTAGATATCACTGGACCTATTTGATACTCTCCAACACTCAAACCCTCCCTTTCTCATCCTAATCACCCGAGTTCCTTACTTCTCATCTTAAAACATATGCACAAGGGACACTTCCTCACTTCTACATGTATCCTATACCCTCTACCATTACGCTTTCTAAACTACTTTGACGAGCCACTTGGTAACATCCATCCATCAATCACTCTCTCCAATTATCTACTTTTTACTATCCGTCACTCTTTCTCTTACTTCTACCGCCCTCTCACCCTAAATACAAATATTTCTATTGCACCTTTTGTTCCACTCTCCTACCTATGCTTAGTTAAAGAAGGCATAGATTGGTAAGGATTTCAAAAATTTATGGCGTACAGGGCAACACCATATGTGTTGGTAACACTATAATTCCGTCCAAGACATTGTAAAGTGGCCGATGAGAGAATATAAATGTAGAAGTGGAAGGGAAAGTCAAGGACATTGTAATCTTCCCCAGTACTAGTGCCTCGGTAAATGCACTCAGTACCCTCGCATGAATGGAGCCGAGAGGAATTTTAGATCTAAACGAGACAATCGAGAGTGTTTAATAGTGTAACTATGATAAAAATGTGCTTAGAACATTGTATAGTGTTGAGTGGTAAGACGTGTATACACATCCAGTAGTGGAAACCAAATGAAAAAGTGAAACTTACGAGCGAGTCACGGTCGTTTGTCTGGAAGAGCAGAAACGATCCGTCCAAACCATACCAGCATGGAAATCGGACGACGTGAAACGATAGATTTTATACATACATACATACAAACACACACACATATGAATGCGTGTATATATATATGCGTATTAATATATAATATAAACATTTAATGTATAAATATAACGAATATAAATCAATAAACTAAGAGCACGTTGATACATAAATACAAATAAGAATAGTTCAATAAACATGCTAAATATATATATATTTAAACACCATATATATATATATATATATATATACATATATATATATACACACACACAAATTTATAAATTTTTTACAATCAATATTGATTTCCTCGGAGCTAATCTAAAGTATACACACGCGTGTATATATATATATATATATATATATATATATATATATATATATATATATATATATATATATATATATATGTATATACAGGCGCGCGATTAAGAGACTGAGAGATATATATAAAGTCAAAGTATGATTACCAGTGCAGCAGTCATTTCGTTGGTTTTTTGTGGAGAAGACTTTTCTTGTGATTTTTTTTTATTTTGTCCTTTACCTCGTTTCATTGTCATTTTGTAATAAATTGTTATTTTAGTGTCAAGGTAGAAGAATATGAAACAAAGAACAAGACGAACGTGCTAGAAACAGCGGCAGAGTGTGATATATATATAATATGAGACAATGAGAGAAAGAAAGAGGGTGAGGGACAACGTGCGAGATTCCTCCTTTGCTAATAAGAGAGAGAGAGAGAAAGAGAGAGGGTGAGTGAGTGAAGGAGTAAGTAAGTAAGGGAGTGAGTGAGAGGATGGAGCGCGCCCAATTTCTGTTCACATGTGTTTGAGGAGGAGAAAAATTGCGGTTGGTCGATTTGCTGCTGTTCTATCATCTGATCCTACAATTGCACGCTTACGTTAAATAAATACACACACACACACA
>NC_068992.1:3387142-3389063 GCF_001194135.2 Octopus bimaculoides
ATATATATGTTTATATTTATCAGAAAGTAATTAGTTAATTCTACACTTGTCTGGTTGTTAATTAACAACAAAGCAACATATAGTCTGTTTAGTGTAATTGTTACATGGACATGGTTCTTTATTTCACAATTACATCCTTCCGTTATAGAAATTCTTGGTAATTCTGTATCGTAACCGAGTAGATTTTAATAAAATGATCTTCAGAATATTGCTATTGCAATTTTGAATTATGATATTAATTTAAAGTTAGTGCATAAATTGAGAAATGCAGCAGAAACGGATAACGGAACACGGACTATTTTTCATAATCACCAACAATAAAAACAACACCGTTTTTAGTTAATACCTTCTGGTTATCTCCCTTGTAAGAACTCTAAAAAATGTGGAAAATGCAATTAAAAATGTTAATATGTGATTCATGTAAATGTATATATGTATATATGTTCACACGATCAAACAAAAATAACCTACTTATTATTTTACGCATCAAGGACGAAGTAGTGCAAGATGAAAAATTAGAGACATAAGTCTTAAACAGAATTCCATTCATAATTTCAAATATGAATTATCACTTTGCTAATACTTTTATGTTTCCTTTGTTCTGATAACAAATATTTTATTTTCTACAGTATATTCTTTAATAAGTTGACTAAATTTTATTGTTGATTAATGAAAAAAAAAATTTTTTTTATAATGTTTAATAACCTACTTTTAAGCGTTATTCGTTCCTCTAATTCAGAATAGCCAAGTTTATTTTTGTACGTTTGTATTTTCTATCATTTTCATTGTCACATTTATGTTCCAAAAGCGAAAACTCGCCGCCATGCTGCGTGTAGTTTGAATCAAAAACTTCAGAATTAAAATAAATACCATACATCGATATATATAAAAGTTTGGTGATGCAAACAGGAAAAATAGAACTATAAAGTTAGTGTAGGGTGGGCGGGGCAGAATGTGTAATATTTTTGCACTTTTGACTTTGAGTAAAAAATACATTTTTTTAATAAAATGTATGTACAAAAATTATATCAGTTAAATAGTCTTCTCAAAATGCATTGAAAACACTGTAATATATTCAGAACATTATTTCAGAAAATTATCACCGTTCGCTTTGAATATATAACAGACAAATTTTGTTGGGGCAAAATGAGTAAGACAAGATAGGTAAATTTGCTTCTTCAATTCTCCGAATTTAAATTTGAGAAAAGACACATACACATCAATATCCATTCTTAGACATTAGAAATATTAAAAACGAAAATTTAAAATATCTAGGTCAAATGTAAGAGGTGCATGGAAAAATGGCACTCAATCGAATCCAAAATCTCAAAGTGAAATATTCGGTGCTAGTATAGTATGCGGTCTACCACGTTGTCAAACAGTATAGCCAGGGTTCAGTTAATAAAAGGAATCCAATTTTTCCATTATACGGACATTAACAATAAATTAAACTGTAAGCTGAGCCTGAGATTTTAGAACTAATATTTTTCTAACCCAAGACTACAACTGTGACTCTAACAGGAAATCTAAAAATACAAAAAACTGACTGATTTAATATGTGCCACGAGGTGTGTGGAGCCATAGTTTATCATGTATGATGAGAGAAGATAGATAGAACAAACGATAACCCCATTCCGATCGACGGAGCAAGATTTGCTGATCGACGAAAATACAACTTCTCTAGTTCTGATAGTGACTCAGCAATTAGGGCAAGGTCATCAGCATAGAGGAGCTCCCAGGGGCATCCCATCTTGAATTCCTGTGTTATTGCCTGGAGGACTATGATAAATAGGAGGGGGCTGAGGACTGAACCTTGGTGGACCCCTACCTCTACCCGGAATTCTTCACTGCACTCGTTGCCAACCCTCACCTTACTGACAGCGTCCCTGTACATGGCTTGCACAGCTCTCACTAACCATTC
>NC_068992.1:3389691-3390537 GCF_001194135.2 Octopus bimaculoides
GAAAATGGGGTGGTGGGGGGACAGGCGGAAGTCTTTCCCAATTCTTTTTTTCAGAATCATAATCTCCATGTTTTTCTACGTATTTCGCCAAATTTTTTTTTTTTTAAAGTGAAAATTAAAAAAATGGGGGAATGGGGAGAATTAAAATTTCAAAATGCTTTTTTTTTTGTAGATTCGGAAACTCCGCCATCGATATAGTGTGTTCCCGTCAAAAAAAAAAAAAAAAGCAAAAAATCCCAAAGTGAGTGCGGTCCTTGATATTTACTTCCGTGGGAATACCACACTTGAAGTTCTTCGAAATTGGTTTTATGTTTTCTGTAACCTAAACGAATGCCACCTGGCGGTTAACGAAATTGTGGATCTCGAGTTACCCCCCTTACATTTTCTTGGAAATAATTCAGGATGTGACTGGTTCCTCTTTAAATTATTCTTCTTTGTCGATGGAAGGAATTCAGAACCAACAATGAATTTTACAGAAAAGCAGAAAACAGGTTGTCGTGAACTACTTAACCAATTCGATTATGAAGTCATTCTGTCGCTGTCGAACACAGTAACTAGAAAATCTATTTCTGTGGTCAGCAGAAAAGGTAGAATTCTTTATTTACATTCACTTCAAAACTATCCAACTATCTCGTCAGGGGATCATGTACCTGGAAATAATAATAATTATAGTTATAATTATAACACTCTAAACGTTTTATTTATTGGAAGTTAATTAAATTTCTGGTTATAGAGTGGCGAATCGTTTCGTATCCAGAGAGCGCTTAGGCGGACTCCAGTGACCGGGGGTTATATATATATATACATACATATATATATATATATATATATATATATATATATATA
>NC_068992.1:3391499-3395117 GCF_001194135.2 Octopus bimaculoides
TTTAACTTCAAACTTCATTTGTTTTCTATTTTGATAAATTCTCTCTGTTGAAAATTTTTATAAATAATTTGCAATTTCAGGAAATATGTTTTTATATTAAATTTGTGTTTTCTACTCACGACTAGCTAGCGCGGACGCGCGAACTTTCGAGTAATAGATAGAGAGAGAGAGACAGACAGACAGACAGACAGACGTATAGCTCGCTCCAGCCAGTCATGGTATTAGCTGTCAGTAGCCAAAGAATCGACAGGCCAGCAACAGACAGGCAGACAGGCAGACAGACGTGAGCACTTTCACTTCTGACAGCAAATAGCATGATAGTGCCGAAAAATGTTTTCCGAACAGAGGGGAGCGGAGTTTCGAAAAATTCCCATATCGGCTTTGTTTCTTCGCTAAATTTTCTACATATCAGATCGCCGGATCACCTATACCAAAACGAAAGGTCACCTATGCTTCAGATAGTGTAGGTTTTGATTATATAGGAATTTGGGCACTGTCATGGTAATTTATTTTTTTTCTTTGAAAACTGAAATCTGTATATATAAAAGGCGGGATGTGTGTTTGTAGGTGAATGTAATTCATGAGTCTAACCAACATTACTTACCTGAACTTCACCCATGGACTCTGCTGCATGGAAATAGAAAGAGAAACCCTTTGTTAAAGATGTAACTATGCCTTTAACAATTTCAGGTTCCTTTCTACGTCTCACTGGAAAGGAAGAAAGTAATATAAATGAATAACAGAACAATTTTTCTGTAATTAATGCAAATGTGATTTATTTATTTTTGTTTACATTGCAGAGGCTATTGAAGCCATCCTCTCGTTTTCTATGTCAGCAAATGAACTTTTGGGCCGACAGAAAATCACACGAGACTTCTTGATGCAGTATCTTTTCAGCCAACGTCTTTCAGTGTCTGGTAATTCTTCTAAACAGGAATTAATTTCTCGAATTTTAGAATATTGGTCTGGAGAAAAGATTTCTTATCCTGCAATTCAATCCCCAACCAGGGAACACACCCATTGGGTAATTTTCTGACCTTTTCTTTTTTTTAATTTTCTCTAATTTTGGATGAAGGTCAGCAATTTTCAGGAGAGGGCTAAGTCGATTACATTAACCCCAGCTCTCCATTGGTAATTATTTTATTGACCTCGAGAGGCAAAGTTGACCTTAGTGGCTTAGCATTTTGTCTGGCACATTAACAGTTTTATCAGCTGCCTTCTTTCTTTTTTTAATTATTGACTGTCAGCTACCTAATCAAGACTATTCATCATACCTCAACATAGTGTACAACACATCCCACCTCCGAAACTCTTTGATATACTTCAGTTCATCTAACTATTTAGAGTTCTCCCAGAGTTTTGCAAGCTGTCCCTGGCACTAGATCTGCGTCACTCTTGATCCATCTGAGACAGCTAAGCACAAGACTTTGATGTGTTTTTCTTTACATCCCCTACACAACAAAACTACATAACAGCCCCAAACTTCCAGGTGGTCCACACGCAGGTGTACCGTACCTATACTAGTGAACAGCAATACCTAGAGGAAAGACCTGACTGTCACCAACTGGATAGTATTTACCCATTTTTAAAATACCTTCAAAACTGCCATCTGCAAAGCAAACATTAGTTTTGTATATCACACATCCTGCAAGTTCTTTCCCCTCCTGAAATTCACTTGGTCCTTTTGACTCAGAAACAAAAGATTATCCACCATCTTTGTAGAATTCTCCTATGCATTAATTTCCAATGAAGAGGGCTCTGTAAGCAGTGCTCACATTTGTGTAGAAAACATTTGCACTTGCTGTCACTTTTTTTTACGGCTCTGTAATTCACATTCTTTGCAATTACTCATCCAAAACTTCCTCTTTTCAGTCAAATGTCATATGTGTTCAGCATTGTCCTACCTTCAATATATAACTGTCTCAACTTGACTAGGTACACTGTGTCTCATCTTCACTCTCTCTCTCTCCTCTCTTTCTACATACATACATACATACATATGTACCTACATGTGTACATACATATATACATACACACATATATTTATACATACATATATACATACATACATACACATTTATACATACATACATACATACATGATGACCATCCACTTGTGACCGAGGAAGACCATTGCTGACTTTTAGGAACATTGTGCGCTGTACGACTAACTTATATTTTGCGTTTGCAGCTCCGTTGGTGGCTAATGAGCCCTGCTCTTGACAAGCATACACGACTGCAAACATTGCAGACCAAGCTTTCCCCATTCACTACAACCAGCAGTGTGATTACGAGCAGCATGTTTAAGTTCTTCATGCAGAATATGTGCTCTCTCAGAAGTGTCGACCCCCTCCTTAACCTGTTTCCTCCATCTGTGGTGATGACAGGTATTGTTCTCCCAGTCAGTTTCCTGCTTAAATCGCAGCCTTGGTTTCTGCCAGGGTCTCTTTCCATTCACAAGTTCCCCATAGAACATCTGCTTAGGGATCCTGCTATCTTTCATTCTAATAAGGTGTCCAGTCCAACATAACCGGTGCTTGTGCACCATCGCCTCAATACTCAAGATATCAGTTGTCCTCAGGACCTGTGTGTTTGGAGTTTTTAAGGTCCAGCCAACATTCAGAATGTGTCTGAGACATCTCTGATGAAAGTGTTCAAGGACCCTTACATGACGTTTGTAAAGGGTCCAAGTCTCGCATGAGTAAAGGAACAATGTCAGTACTCATGCATGTTACACAGCAATTTTTGTTTGCCTTGTAATGCCATGCTGAGACCAGACACGAGACTGGAAGGAATTAGTTGCTCTCTGCAGCCTGAAAGATATTTCATCATCCAGGACACAAGAACGGTTGAGTCTGCTGCCCAGGTAGACGAACTTGTCTACCACTTTCAGAATTGTTCCTTCAACCAAGATAGCTGGTTCCACATGGATTTCCTGGTGCAGGTTGGAACATTACAACGGTCTTGTCCAGGCTAATGATGAGTCCAAATGCTTTGCAAGAAGCAGAAATATCATTCATAAGTATTTGCATGTCATCCACTGTATGAGTGACTAAGTTACAGTCATCTGCGAAAAGAGGTCACAAATAAGAGACTGGAAAACTTTTGAATTGGCGAAGATTAAAGAGGCGGTCAGAAGATCGATACCTGACAACATATATTCTCAGAGAGCTAACCTTGGCAAAAGCATGAGTAAAAGCAGCAGCAAAGTACAAAGAAAATAGAGTTGGGACAAGGATGTCACCCTGCTTGACATCATTCTCTACAGGAATGGGTCCCAGCATGCCACCACCAACATTGACCCAAGCCTCCATCCCATCATGAAATGATTTAATTATAGATACAAAGTGATCCGGACATTCAAGTTTGCCAAGTATTTTCCATAGCAAGGCCCTATTCACAGTATCAAAGGCCTTCATTAAATCAATGAATACCTGGACAAGATCCATATTCTGCTCATAGCACTTCTCCTGCATCTGTCTTGCTGTGAAAATCATATCCATTGTCCTTCTACCAGATCGGAAGCCACATTGAGATTCAGATAGGACATCATTTACGAGACACCCATTCAGACGAGTAAGAAGAATATTTGCCAGAACCTTGCCAGCAGCTGATAGT
>NC_068992.1:3395242-3396189 GCF_001194135.2 Octopus bimaculoides
AATTGCATCCTTCCAGTCCTTAGGGATTGCACCATCCCTCCAGACTGCACTAATAAGTTCATGAAGGGACTGTGTGATGTAATTACCACCAAATCGCAAGACCTCAGCACAAATTCCATCCTTGCCAGGTGCCCTACCAAGATTCAATTTACTTATTGATGTCATTACTTCATCTATTGAGGGTGTAGAATTTAAGGAGCCAATGATAGGTCTTTGTTGCATAGTATCAATCACTGTTTCATCCACAACTGACTCATGGTTTAGGAGTTCAGAGAAGTGTTCGATCCAGCGACCTGTGATTTCTGTTGATTTAGTAAACAGGGTGGAAGACTCCTTGCAAAGCAAAGGAGCTGATGTGGAGCTCTTAGGTCCATAAACTTGCTTCATAAGATGGTAAAGCTTCTTGCTGTCATTTGCATCAGCAGCAGTCTAAACATCACAAGCAAGATCCTCCCACCAAGTGTTCTGCATCTTTCTGAGAGATTGCTGCAGTCGTGATTTTACACTGCTATAGTGGGCTAGATTTTTTTGCTGCACAACACAAAGTCCTCTGTGCAGCAATACATTGTGGGCATGGCACTTTACAGCCAATAGTCACTGAACTTCAGCATCATTTTCATCAAACCAGTCTCTGTGTCTGGCAGTAGTATATCCCAGTGTTTCAGCAGCACATTGAAGAACCTGGTCTCGAAAATCTTCCCATGCTGCAGTATTTTCAATGCTGGATAAGTGAGTCTGAAGCTCTTTCCTCAACGCAACATCATATATCTTTTAGACATTTAGATGTTGAGGAATGCCAACTGGCCCTCTTCTCTCTTTCACTCTAATCATCATCCAGAACTTTGCTCGTACCAGACTGTGGTCTGGCCAGCATTCCAATCCATGAAAGGACTTGACATTACAAATGTCATGGATGTCATGCTTGCGGATAATCACATAATCCAGCA
>NC_068992.1:3396895-3399442 GCF_001194135.2 Octopus bimaculoides
AAGCAAAAAACGAAGAAAAGATAGAGGGTGCTGACCTGGTAGCATGTAGACTGAAAAGATTAGTAAGTGAAGAGAACTTGTATTTCAATGCCAACGTAACTGGTGGTGTGATGAGTCAAGCTGAGAGTACTGGTATTGTGTGTGTATTGGTTCATGGGACAGTTCACAAAGGTGATCAGTGTTTGGGAGTTTTCGAACAGAAATTTGCTTTGCTCAGGGATCCTTCATCAGAAAACAACTGGAAAATTACTCGTGTTTCGCTAAAAATTTGTGCCAAACTGTACTATTAGAAACTTAAGTTTTTGAAATTCTTCTGGACATGTAAAAAAAAAAAAACAAAGAAACAAAAACCATTTTGTTCATGACTAAAATTGATGCAAGGAAATTATTCCAAATTAAAACTATCCATTGAGACTGTTGCCAGATAAGCAGCTTCTTATAAATGCTCCATTGAACATCAAATTAAATGTTTTCTACTTTTCACATGTTTTTCTATTTCATCATCATCATCATCATCATTTTAGCATTTACTTTTCCATGGTTGGATGGGTCACATGGAATTTGTTGAAGCAGACTTTTCTATTGCCAGATACCCTTCCTGTCACTCACACTCACTCACCTGTTTCCTCGTGTCCAGATATATTTTCACTTCTGTTTTGGCATGGTTTTTACAACTGGCTGTCCATGTGTCTGTCCCTCTCAACATGTAACATAAAGTCGACTCTTTCTTTACCACAGTTCCACTCAATCAAAGGGACTTTTTCCTTGAAAAAAAACAAAAAAAAAATAAAAAAGCAAGTATCCTGTACCCTCTGTAGGGTTGGAAAGAATATCTGGGACTAATGCAGTTTCGAACCTCTCCTTGAAAAACGCATTTTTTTGAAAAGTTTTTACAGATTCCTATAGTTTAGATGTCGGAGATTATGAATATGGACCCCCCCCCAAAAAAAAATTTGGAACTTTTTCGAAATTTTTTTCCGCTGTGTTTTAGATGACGGAGATTCCAGATATGCAAGAAACCATGTTTTCGAAATTTTAAATTCAATAAGCATATAGATATGTGTATAAAGAGATAAACATGAATGCCTTCCTGGGGCTATAAACAACAGTAACATCATCTTCTATTGGAGTTGACAACGCACCTCATCTTGAAAAATGCATTTTTTTGAAAAAAATTTTCAGATTGTTAGGTTTTAGATGTTGGAGATTACAAACGAATATGCAAAAAAAGAAATTAAAAAAAATTAACCCCCCCCCCCCAATTAAAATTTTTGATCTTGTTTACTTTAAAGAGATCATAGCGAATTGACTAACATGCAAATCGAAATTAAATCCAGACAAAATTTTTTTTTTGCATATTTTTAATCTTTGACATCTAAAATGTAGGAATCTGAAAAATTTTTTTTCAAAAAAAACGCGTTTTTCAAGGAGAGGTGCAAAACTGCATTAGCCCCAAATATCCAGCCACAGAAACGATGCCAAAGCAGGCATTGGAGAGTGTGATGCAGTCCACCAGTTCATTTGGATCCTGTCAAACTGTTTCAACCCATCTTACGTAGAAGACAAATATTAAATGGTTATGATGATGATGATGACAATGATTCACCACACATACGCACACACATAATGGGCTTCATACAGTTTTTGTCTTCCAGATTGACTTAAATTACATTGGTAAATGCTGGAATACTGTTGGACACACTTGCTTAAAGTACTGTGCAGTGGAACTGAACCTGAGACCATCTGGTTGAGAAGTTAATTTCTTTATAGCGTCGCCATGTTTAAACACTGAGAATCGGTGAATCCAAGCAAGATTGTTGATGGAACTAACTTTTTCTGATAGAGTCATATTCTTTTATGCTTCCGTTTGTTTCAGTCTTTGGATTTTGGTCATGGTGCTACAGCTCCAGTACTGGTTTCAAATCTCATAAATATTACATCACTTTCTTTTTTTGCCAAACTGCTAACTTATGGAAATGTAAAGAAACTCACACTGGTTGAGTCAAACATATACATACATCTACCATTATATGCGGCCATCGTCGTCGTCGTCGTCATCATCATCATCATCATTGCATGGATCAGACGGAATTTATTGAGGCAGATTTTCCAAGTCGGATGCTGTTCTTGTCATCAACCTTCATTTGTTTCCAAGCAAGGTAATATTCCCTGACGGCTTGATATGTTTTTATGGAAGCTGTGTGGTAAAAAGCTTGCTTCCAAACCACATGGTTCCGGGGTCAGTCCCACTGCGTGGCACCTTGGGCAAGTATCTTCTACTATAGCTGTGAGTGGATTTGGTAGACGAAAACTGAAAAAAGCCCATCGTATACATATGTATCATCATCATCATCATCGTTTAACGTCCGCTTTCCATGCTAGCATGGGTTGGACGATTTGACTGAGGACTGGTGAAACCGGATGGCAACACCAGGCTCCAGTCTGATTTGGCAGAGTTTCTACAGCTGGATGCCCTTCCTAACGCCAACCACTCAGAGAGTGTAGTGGGTGCTTTTACGTGTCACCCGCACGAAAACGGCCACGCTC
>NC_068992.1:3403914-3406077 GCF_001194135.2 Octopus bimaculoides
AATACTGGATTCGATGTAATCGACTCCACCTCCACCCCACTCCCCCGAAATTGCTGGCCTTGTGCTTTTAGTAGAAAGGATTATTTTAATCGTCATCATTATGAGTATTTATGGAGAATTAAACACACCAACATCGGTTGTCCAGCGGTATTGGGGAGGATAAACGCACACACACACACACACACACAACGGGCTTTTTTCAGTTTCCGTTTACCAAATCTACTCACAAGACTTTGGTCGTCCTGAGGCTATAGTAGAAGACACTTGCCCAAGGTGCCACGCAGTAGTAGATACATAGTGAAAGGACAAATTTACTGTTGTGTTCGTCCCGAGATAGTCTCTCATATGGACTTGCTGTGTTAGTAAGCACAAAATATATATATATTAATAGTGACCAATTTCGCCTTAGTTTTTGGATGGTAGCAAGTACATGCTACTGAGAAAGCCCAATAAGGCAGAAATTCGCCCGAAACCACCTCATCGGTGACTACAGCTCGCGGGACTCTGTGTATGGTAAGCCAACGAAAAATTACCTTGAAGTTTTGGAAGTGCTGGTCACCTGATGATGAATTATATCGCATATGGCTCGCTCTCAAAAGAGATTTCACATTCTTGAAGTAGCAGTTTCCGTGTGGGAAGAATATAGTTTTGCTTTTCATGAAAACCGCAGAGTTATTTCCCTTGTAAACGATACCATAGTTACCTCCCTTGTCAATTGATCAGATTTTTTTGTATATTTTCGATAAGTGCACAGGAAATAACCATCTTTTGTTATCAAAATTAGTGAATCCCAAAGTCTTTTTTTGCGTAATAATCATCAGTCGGTTACTTTTATCCCAAAAGGCACGATTTCCGCATGCATCTACTCGGTTGTATTTACTTCTAAGGCGAGCTGGCGAAATCGTTAGCACGCCGGGCAAAATTCTTAGCGGTATTTCATCCATCTTTAAGTTCTGAGTTCAAATTACGCCGAGGTCGACTTTGTTTCTCTTCCTTTCGGGGGCGATAAAATAGGTACTAGTTTAGTACTGGGATCGATATAAGCAACTTAACTCTCTCAAACTTGCTGGCCTTGTGCCAAAACTAGAAATCATTATTAATTATAATCCTTTCTATTCTAGGCACAAGGCCCGAAGTTTTGAGAGAGAAGACTAGTCGATTACATCGACCCCAGTACACAACTGGTAATTAATTTATCGACTCTGAAAGGATGAAAGGCAAAGTTGACCTGGGCGGAATTTGAACTCAGAACGTAGCGGCAGACGAAATACTGCCAGCGACACTGCCAGATCGCCGCCTTCATTATTAACTCTAATGATATATTTGATAATATAAGTATGGACGTGTGGTTAAGAAGTTTACTTTGCATCCACGTTGTTGCATCAATAGCCACAGCATACCAATCCCACCGTTCATAGGGTGTTGACAGCAAATGGAGCGCCTGATCAGCGGAGTCCGTCCCTTCCGTAAGGGGCGTAAAAAGTAAACGCTCCAAATTGACCAGGTACAAACTGGGGCAAGGCACGACGGTGAGGCGGTAATAAATGACGGAGGCGACGTATGTGTTCGCCAACTCTGCTCGGCCTTTCAAGGATAGCTTCCTCTCGGTCCATTTCTGGGTGAGACTGGCAACCCAGCTCGTCATCTCGATCCAGTTCTTTTCCAGTTGGATAACGGTCCGAACCAGACCCCGAGCAATTTTACGGGCCCGACCGTCCAACGTCTTACAACAATGTCCGTCGACACAGATCGAGGGTCAGTACATACAGAAGGGACAAGAGTGGGCACCCTTGACGGACCGAACTCCCGATGTTGTATGGTTCTGATAGGTGACGATTCACCCGGAATAACGACCAGATGTTGCTATACATGGCAGCGATCCAACCGCAGAAAACTGAACCGAAATCGGGTGCCTTAAGAACAGCCGCCAGATATTGATGGTCAACCCTATCAAAGGCTTTTGACTGATCTAAATTGATCAGAGCCCCATCCATGCCAAGTTCTTTAACTATCCTATCCACGATGTAACGCATGAGATGGAGGTTGTCGTGAGAATTCTTTCATTCTGTTGCCAGTTGCAGAAGATATCTGCCAAGAGGCCTGCAAAGAAGTCCGGTATACTGCAATAAAGCTCGTAGAGCAGACCATCTAATCCTGGCGATT
>NC_068992.1:3406799-3415019 GCF_001194135.2 Octopus bimaculoides
CCTTTCCTAAGCGCCTCTTCTAACTTTCTCACTAAATCACCCTCTAATCTATTTGTTTCTACGGCTTAAACTTTGCTAAATCTAACTGATTCTACTTTGATGGCCCTTTTTAGGTTATACCACCATTTATTGTTGACGATTGCCCTCGTCAAAGCTTTCTGAACTAACTCTTTAATCCAGTCTCTGTAAGCTTGGCACGCTGGGAGTGACGTGTTCAGCCTCTAGTAGCCGGGGCCCTGTCTACGTATGCTATCTAAGTCAACGCTAAGAAATTCAGCTAATGGACCCAGTGCATTAAACAGCCGAGGTTTTGCCGCTAAGCATTTCGCTCGGTGTGCTAACGTTTCTGCCAGCTCGCCGCCTTAGATAATAATAATAATAATAATAATAATAATAATAATAATAATAATAATAATAATAATAATAATTATTAAAAAAAAAAAAATAAAAAAAATCGGGGGCGGTACGGGACAATACAATATAGATGGAGTGGAATAATGATGATGATGGTGGTGATGGTGAGCGTAGCAGCAGTGGTGGCGTCAATTTCTCATTAAAACTTATAAACAAAGAAACAAACAAAGTATAAGACGAGACTTTCAGATTATTATTGGGAATCGTTTCCAGACAGTGGTGGATTAAGTCAAATTGATTTGGATTAGTATTAAACTGGATAGAGTACAAATAGCTGACTTGTTAGTAGGTTGGACAGTATATACAAGTGGGTCGTGAATTTCTATCCATTTACATTGACATTCAGCTTCATTTGTTTTTGCTCTCTTCTACTGTTCAATCATTGGACTACGGCCATGCAGGGGCACCGCTTTGAAGTATTTTTTGTTTTAGTCGAAGGGTATCATAGTCGAATAGATCAGGTTGGTATCAATACTTATTATTTTTTTTTTATTAAGTCTTGGACTTATTTCATCAGGGTCTCTTTTGCCGAACCCGCTAAGTTACGAGGAGATAAACAAACCAACACCGGTTGTTAAGGGTGGGGACAAACATAGACACAAAGAGAAATGCACGCACGCACACATACAAACATGCATACACATACATACATACATACATACATACATACATACATACATACGTACATACATACATAAGGAGTCAAAATTATAATGATGTTTGGTTGATAATTGATGATGGACGAACATGTACACGTCGTTTGTTTTTTGCTATTTTCCGAATGTTCGTTCGTTGTCTTTTCGTGTAGCATTTTAATATATATATATATATATATATATGTGTGTGTGTGTGTGTGTGTGTGTGTGTGTGTGTGTGTGTGTGTGTGTGTGTGTGTGTGTGTGTGTGTGTGTGAAGGCGCATGGCTCAGAGGTTAGAGCGTCGAGCTTACGATCGTGAGATTGTGAGTTCGATTCCCGGACCGGGCTGCGTGTTGTGTTCTTGAGCAAGGCACTTTACTTAATGTTGCTCCAGTTCACTCAGCTGTAGAAATTGGTCGCGACGTCACTGGTGCCAAGATGTATCGGTCGTTGCCTTTCCCTTGGACGTGCTGTGTTTAAGAACACGATAATATATCAGGAGGAAACGAAAATCATCCCTGCAGTAACTAGTGAGAATGCTTGATGCATTTTGGCCTCCTTGTCGATGGTGTGAACTCACAGACAGCTTCATGCTTAGACGAGATTTGTCACTCCCGATAATTGGAAAAATAGCGAAAATCATTCTCTGGTACTGCGACTGCTCACCGATGAGTCGTAAATTAAAATCCATTGAAAGAACATTGGATTAATTACCGTTGGGTCGTCAATTTAAACCCATTACAAAGATATTAGGGGTTATATTGGTGGACAATGCTGAATTTTGAACTTCTATACAGTTTTCATCTGAATAAAAGCAAAATATCATTTGGCCAAGATGTCAGGCAATCGCACCGAACCTGAGATCTCATTTTTCTTTTGTCATGATGAAGGCTCCAGTTGTTCGACCAATAATACTATCAACTTGTATTGTAGCGTAGTGAAAATGATTGGAGATTCAAGGCGGCGAGCTGGCAGAAACGTTAGCACGCCGGGCTAAATGCTTAGCGGTATTTCAGAAGTCGCTACGGTCTGAGTTCATATTCCGCCGAGATCGACTTTACCTTTCATCCTTTCGAGGTCGATGAATTAAGTACCAGTTGCGTACTGGGGTTGATCTAATCGACTGGTTCCCTCCCCAAAGATTCCGGGTCTTGTGCCTAGAGTAGAAAGAAAAAAATGATTGGAAATTCCACCCCCACCCCCACCACCATCACCAAACCTCACCACCATAACTACCATTATCATTACCATAACCCCTCCCCTACACACTATCATCACCACGATCACCTCCACCATCTTTACCACTACCACCAACTCCACCATTAGCACTACTACTACTACTACTACTACTACTACTACTACTACTACCACTACTTATGTCTGAAGATCGATCACACCCCGATCCACTTTGGTCACCGTGACCCTTTAATTTCCATTATTGTATTATGTTTTAGTAATATGATTCAAGGTCGATTAATATATACAGAGTATATATGGGTTACTTTACTCCATACGTAATCCGTTGCTGAATAGAAAGTCAGTTTTATTATGCAAAACCCCCAGAGCGTTAGAGTGGTACAAAAATCCAGATTAAATGGCGGATTAAAAGTCTAATAAGTATTTAATTCTAAGTTCGATCGTGCTAGGGTCTATCTTGCTACCACGCATCGTCTCTTTAAAGCCAAAAAAATATATAATTTGCCAGAAGCGACCCCACCCCTTTCGATCACAAATGACCACGGGATTGCACCTAGAAAGTTCCCTTCCGAGACACAAGTCCGGACAAGGTTGTTTATGGAAAACCAGCAGTCACCCATGCAGACCAGTTTTCCCCCCTTTCCACGGCACCGATGTGGTCCAAGGCAAAGGCTGATACAGCTTGCACCAGTGCCATTGCAATTCATTTTTGTAGCAACGTGAAACAAAGTATTTTGCTCAAGAGCACAGCATACAACCCGGTTCGGGAATCGAACTCACAACATCACGATTGTAAGCCCAACGCTCTAACCACTGAGCCATGGGCCTTCGCATACTCTAATAATTGTATATAATAAATACAGGCATACTTCAACTTACGTCGGTGTTTGGTTCTAAGACATACGATTGAACTCGAAAAACAACGTCACACGAAAAAAAAAAAGAATAAAAAACATAAACAAACATTAGACAGATGCCAAAACACCGACGAAAGCATAAGAGTCACAACTGAGGCCTATGACAGAAATTTGGGACATCTAAGAATTAAGGAAGCTATCCCCATAGACAGACAAGTACCCCAAATTAACAACAGGCTGGAGGTTGGCAAGCTAGAAGGTTAGCTACATCTGAATGCGTGTAAGTTCATTTTTGATGACATGCTCATGTATAAAAAAAACCCCAGAAAAACTGCGCGTACATATCTTAGAAGCAGCGCTGCGGATGTGCCAATGCACACGAGCTTAAGACATGGCCGCCATCACGCACTTCTCATGAGGATTTTCCGGAAGGAGCTACGTGAAACTATTGCAGAGACGCTTCCGAAAAAAAAAAATATTCAGTAACCGTTGGAAAACCGATTATAGCAGTGACTCGATCAATTCCTAGCGATATCTGAAGAAGGAATTTTTATATTCCGAAATATTATTATATCAGACTAGGAATAATTAAATTGTAACAGTTATTATAGTCCATTCTGCAATGTTGTGCCATTCAAGACATTATATTTCACAAACATTTACTTGTTTTAATAACTGTCTTGTACATGTTTTCACATCTATTTTATTCGATTTTTAGGTGTTTTAAAAATCTTTTCTTTTAAATATGTTCGTTGAAACCGACGTAAAGTCGGATAAATCCATTAATGTCCCTCCACCCACCAAAAAAAAAAAAAAAAAAAATGAAGAACAACAAAAGACTAATATACAGTTGAAAAAGACGTAACTCGAAACGATGTAAGTTGAGTTATGTGTGTATTTTCATGTTTTTATATTCTATGTTCTGATCCTATCAGGGTTTATTTTGTGTTGAAAAATGTATCATCTACTAACCATATTATATTGGTTCGGTTCACTCAACTGTAACCTTCCCCCCCAGCTGCCTATTCTCATAAAATGTCTAACCATATGTCAATTCAAAGAGACTATGATTATACACGAAATCATGTCAAAAGATCAGAGACCCGTTGCCATTTCTTGCTATACACTGAGAACACGTGCCGAGCATGACGCTGTTTCCTGTACTCGAACGCTGCTATTATTCGTGAGCAATTGACGTGGACTGATGCAGATATGGTCACTTTAACATGATGCGAGCTGTTGAACGTGTGTTATAGACATTACACATGATAGCTTGTCTTAGTCATCCAACTTCCATCCTTATTTATTTATTTATTTCTGTTTTCCGCCCTTGTCTGTAGCTTTCAGTTGTTATGTGTAGTGTAATTTTTACCGTACGTCCTTGCCAAAATACAGAAGTTTGCTTGTCACGTAGTTGGGATCAACTTTAGCAAGCAGATATATGTCATGTTGTCGAGATATCTGTCAAATATTTCTAAACAGCATTGACATTAAATACAAAAACATTACGATGAAAAATAATCATTCAAATTTAGCAGCTCGGAGCTGTTCATTATGAAAAAAAAAAAAAAAATTGTTAGTGTTATCTCCTAAGAATTGTTTCAAGTTTCGGCACAAGACAGGCAATTTCAGGGAAGTGGGAAGTAGATAAGCCGTGTTCGGCTGCTACTTATTTTATCGACCCCCGAAAGGATGAAAAGCAAAGTAGACCTTGACAGAATTTGAAACTCATAACATTTTAGAGTAAATACTCATATGCTGAGGATGCTGCTGCACTCCGTCTCCAAATGCAGGAGTTGGGTGTCACATCGGGATGAAAGGTAAAGTCGACTTCGGCGGAATTTGAACTCAGAACGTAAAGACAGATGAAATACCGCTAATCATTTCGCCCGGTGTGCTAACGTTTCTGCTAGCTCACCGCCTTGATGATGATGATGATGATGATAATAATAATAATAATAATAATAATAATAATAATAATAATAAAAACAACAACAACAACAGCGACGACGACGACGACGACGATGATAGCATTGGAAGCAATATTGGTTTGAATAATGACAGTTATCGCTATTGCACAACCCTGAAGAATATCAATTTACCATTAATGAAATATCAACGAGAAGAAACCAATAACGACTGGTATAAATGTTGAATTTTATGTAATATAATGTCTGTAAGGACGTTGAACTGAGTTCATTTACGATAGAGGTCGCTACTTCACAGCACCCTAGAAAATATCTATTAACATCGTTGAAATGATAGTGAAGAAATGGCGGAGAAAAGAACAAAAAAAAATGAACGAATATATTGAAAGATAGATTACTTCTCATGAAAGTGATGCATTGGTTTAATTCTTAACGACATTGGCGTATTTGTGCTCGGGAAAATGAAAAAGTCTTTTACATTTCGAGCCTACGCTCTTCAACAGAAAGGAATAAGAGAAAATAAACAGAGATCGAAAGAATGAAAAAAACGTAGGTTTCAGCGGTCCAGCATCTCGAAAATGTGTGCGTATATATATATATATATATATATATGGGAGAATATACAAATAATAACAACAGACGAGGACAGGTGGTGTAAATAACAAAAGTATATATTAGTATGACGCTCGGGAATTATATATATATATATATACGCACACATACACCTACACACACATATGCACGACAAGCTTCTTTTAGTTTCCGTCAATCAAATCCACTCACAAGTCTTTGTTCGGCTCGGGGTTTTAGTAGAAGGTGCGGCGCAGTGGGACTAACCCCAAGACCTCACGGTTGGGAAATAAGCTGCTTACTGCACACCCACACCTAAAAAGAAAAACAAAAGCAAAAAAATGAAAACAGTTGAACCAAAAGAGCCCTTCCCCCCCTCCCATACACACCAAGAAGTTTAACAGAAATACGTAAAGTACAATAGTCTCTTCTTGTTCAACGTAGGAATCCAAGAACTAGAGAGGAGAAAGATCAAATATTCCTTCATACTGAAAATGGCTGGAGGTGGAGGGTGGGTGGGGTAGGATAGTGGAGGGTTGGGTCAGTTGCTCATTATTAACTTTCTGTAGCAATATGGACAGGTGATCAGGACGAAGGTATGGGGAGGAGACGAGGGAGGGGTCACGATGAACTTACAAGTTCTAGTGAGCTTTGACTAATTTCTTTTTACATTAAATTTCCTGGTCCCGGATGCATCTGTCATTGTTGTTCGTATTTTGTTTGCTTGTTTTCGGTTTAATTGTTGTCAAAGTTTTTCTTTAAAAGCGAGAGAGGAGGTGGGGCAATGTCTCTATTTCTTGTTAACATTGTGTCGAATACAGGCAAGAAAAACCGACGAAATGTATAAAAAGTGACTTTTCTGCTGAAACTAAGTGAATGAATTAAGATAAATTTATCACATTTCTTTACAAGGACCCCAAATACAAACATACACGCAAATATGCATGCACGCACGCACACACAAATACATACACACACGCACATGCAAATAAACATACACACAGCTATACATACAGATATACACAGACATATACATACGCACACACAAACACATGCACACAGACATATACACACGCACACACATACACACACACAGACATACGTACACACACACGCACAGTCACACAGACATATACATACTCACACACATAGACACATACACACAGACACATACATTTGTCTATTACTTGTTCTAGTTATTGGACTGCGGCCATGCTGGGGCATCGCCTCGAAAGGGTTTTAGCTGGGAAAATTCACGCCAGTATTTATTCCAAGTTTGGTATTTATGTGTTTATTCTATCATTCCCTTTTACCGCGCTGAGATACTGGGACGTAAACACACCAGCATCGGTTGTCAAGCGATGTTGGGGGGACAAACACACACACACACACACACACACACACACACACATATATATATATATATATATATATATATATATATACGACAGGCTTCTTTCAGTTTCCGTCTACCAAATCCACTCACAAGGCTTTGGTCGGCCCGAGGCTATAGTAGAAGACACTTGCCCAAGGTGCCACGCAGTGGGACTGAACCCGGAACCATGTGGTTGGTAAGCAAGCTACTTACCACACAGTCACTCTTGCAGCTATAAAGACTAAAGCTAAAATGAGTGTGAATGACATGATTTATGGAGGCAATGTGAGGAAGGGTGGAGATAAATACAAGACAAAAAGGTGCATTCGTTTAGGAAACATATACACACATACATAAGAACGAATTGTTAAGCTTGAGACGCATTGTTTTTCTATTGCAGCTCATATAATTAATGCAGTCAACTTCAAAGGAAGAAGCTTCGACCAAAGTCGTTCATTTATGAATTAATGTCTTTTTAAAAGAGGCAGTTTAAGGGTTTTGCATTTTGAATTCGTTTGAAGCCCGTTCAACTTTGTCTACAGGGTTATTGCTCTAAAGAACTGCTGCGCAGTCTTGTTTCTCTCAATGGCCTTAGCAACAATAGCACCGGTAAATGATAACCAGTAGCAAAAACACCACCAATAAACAATGATAATGATAATAATAACAATGGTAACAATGAAAATAATAATAACAATAATAATGATAACAATAATGATAATAATAATAATAATAATAATAATAATAATAATAATAATAATAATAATAATAATAATAACTCCTGGATGATTCTATAACTTCTTAAATTGCAGAAGAATTTGGCGGTCAGGCAGTTTGGCTTAAATGGTAAAGCTTTCTAACCGGATATTAGAGGGATGTGAGTTCGATCCTCATGGCTGTGAGGATTTTGAGATTGGTACTGGATATCGTAGAAAGGGACCCTGTGCAGTATTTGGCAATAGATTATTGTCCGTTCTAAGAGGATTAACCGAAGCAATCAAGATCGAAAGCTCTCAGAAGATAAACGATATAACAACAATAACAATAGTAATAATAATAATAATGATGATGATGATGATGATGATGATGATGACGACAATGATGATAACAATGTAGAAGTTGAAATGAAACTAGAGCGGCAGCTCCAAATATGACCGCGATGTATATAAATGTATTTGAAGTGAATGGCAATGACACAAATTCGTATGTGTACACACACACACACACACACACACACATAC
>NC_068992.1:3416152-3418189 GCF_001194135.2 Octopus bimaculoides
AGAGAGAGAGAGAGAGAGAGAGAGAGAGAGAGAGAGAGAGAGAGAGAGAGAGAGAGAATTAACGCATGCGCAGTGTTGTGTGCCTGTTGCAATTTTCTTACGGCATCTGCTGCCTAGCTTAGTTCTCTTGAGTATTCATTCGCATATTTAACATGACTGTGGTATAGCGCTGTGTTCTTTACATGTCTAACGCATGTATTTTCTTCTTTACTGCCATGGTAATCATTTCGTTAGCTGATGACTAAACTGGAGCATTTCAAAGAGAGCGAGAACGAGAGCGAGAACGAGAGAGAGACACGTCTTGTCAGCTGAACAACCTAACATAGTGCCAATGTTAAGATAGGAACTCCTAACCTTCACCAACCATTTTACTGTACGACCCACTTATTTAACAGGTATCAGCGTTCTTCTGATATTCATTTAATTCAATGCCAGTCTCCTCGAACCATTAAAGACGCTGTTCTGAATTTTCTTGCCGAACAAATTGCACAAATGATTCTTTTTATAGGTGCAGGCGTGGCTGTGTGGTAAGAAGCTTGCTTCCCAACTACATGATTCCAGGTTCAGTCCTACAGCGTGGCGCCTTAAGCAAGTGTCTTCCACAATCAAAGCTTTGTGAGTGAATTTGGTAGGCGGAAACTGAAAGAAGCCCGTCGTATTTATACATACATACGTATATATATATATATATATATATATATATATATATATATATATATATATATATATATATATATATATATTTGTGTGTGTGTGTGTGAGTGTGTGTGTGTCTATGTTTGTCCTCCCACCATCGCTTGACAACCGATGTTGGTGTACTTACGCCTACGTAACTTAGCGGTTCGGCAATAAAAACCGATAGAATAAATACTAGGTTTACAAAGAATAGGTCCTGGGTTGATTTTTTCGACTAAAAAACCCTTTAAGGCGGTCCTCCAGTATGGTCGCAGTCAAATGGCTGAAACAAATAAAAGAATAAAACAATAGTGCTGGACATAGGCTCCTTCCTTCCATCAAATCGCCATTGCTTGTACAGGTTCAGGGTGTGCCAGACCGCAGATGTCCAAGTGATTGAAGAGCAGCGTGGAATGAAGTGTTTTGCTCAAGAACACATCGCATTGCCCGGTCTAGGAATAGAACACACGATCTCCCGATCGTGAGTGCGATAACCCCTACCACTAGGTCATAACCATCGTCTTCATTAAAAGTCTACAAAAGGAGTAGAATTTGAACTCGGAATGTGAAGAAGGATGAAATGTTGCTAAGCACTACCCCTAACCCTAACCCTAACCCTAAGCACTCCACCTGGCGTGCTGACAATTCTTTTCTACCTTAGGCATGAGGCCCGAAATATGTGGGAAGGGGACCAGACGATTAGATTTACCCCAGTATGCAACTGGTACTTAATTTATCGACCCCGGAAGGATGACAGGTAAAGTCGACCTCGGCGGAATTTGAATTCAGAACGTAAAGACAGACGAAATACCACTAAGCATTTCGCCCGGCGTTCTAACGTCTCTGCCAACTCGCTGCCTTAAAATTACAAAATAATATTAGTTTTCATTTAGTTCCAGACTAAATTCATTTTTAGAGCAAATTCTTTCTTTTCCTTTTTTGCATGAAAATTAAATTTTGTTTGTCTCATGTGATCCGATGACTCACCATGCAGTTTACATTTGGGTGGCCTCATCCGATAACAATCTACAGTTATTCATGAATTTTCCAATACAAGTGATATTGTTGTTACTTAATATAAACCACCGCCAGTAACTATAGAAGATAAGGAAAATGCTTGCACCTTAAAATGCTTTCTTTGCAAAATGGAAGACATATTACGAATATTGCAACGGATAGAAATTTGATGCAATAGAATGCCATACATACGGAAATTGGGAAAAACCTTGAAATGCAGGAATCAGTTGTATGGAAGGCGCAGGTGTTGTTGTGTGGTAATAATTTCGCTTCCTAAGGCGGCGAGCTGATAGAAACGTTAACACGCCGGATTAAAAATGTGTAGCGGTATTTCGTCTGCCGTTA
>NC_068992.1:3418804-3420338 GCF_001194135.2 Octopus bimaculoides
TAATAATAATAATAATAATAATAATAATAATAATAATAATAATAATAATAATAATAATAATAATAATAATAATAATAATAATAATAATAATAATAATAATAATAATAACATCGAAACGTACCTTAGGAATGAGAATCCAGATAAGATGAGGGAAATTTCCCCAAGATTTTATTCTCGTTTGATATTGATAATCATATGTTCATAGAAAAAAACTTTTATGTTTATTTATAACATTTCGAAAAACACTTTCATTTATTTTCTTTTGTATTTTAACATAAAATACACCTTTATTAATAATTGTAATGTTTTGACCGAGAAAATAGCTTCTAAATAAAATTTCATTTTTATGAAGCTCTGGAAAACACCTACAAAATAACTCAAAAATATTTTTCGTAAGATTTTCTCATGTTTGACTTGGAAACACCAACAAAACCTTTTCAGTTTCATGTGGTTCAGAGAAACAATAAGTGCCGACCACTTTTATCATTTTTATTGTACATTTTCATCAGATTGGAAGCAACTATCTTATTAAATAAGACTCTAATAAATTTAAATACATCTATCCTCGTTTATCGTTGATCTATTTACAACTGATCTGGGATAACCCGGTACACTCAATTGTGAACCATGCTTCATTTATCAAGGACTGATCTGTGATAACATGGGTTAGTAATGAGTCAAAGGTTCGTTGTCATAACATTTGTGGTTATCATTTCAAAAAATCATTTACTGATATTATATTATAAAATTTTACTCTAAATATTTTTCCAAACATCAAACAATATCATTATGTGTATTTAAAAACTGCTTGGCGATGTTATTTAAGTAACTTATAGATGCAACTTGGGGGTCTCGAAACAATACCTATTTCCCCCATAACTCTATTATTCACTTATCACTGATTCATTTAACACGGTGCTTTATTTTTGAACCAAACACCCGTAATAAACGAGTATATATATATATAGTATAAATTCAATTAGTTGAAAGCTTTTATGCATCAAAATATTCATATATTAGAGGCTTGCCTTGCATATTTATATTAATTTTGTGTATAGGGACTTCGGAATTTCACTAAGCATCTTATTAACATTGTTTTTAGACCGTGAAGCTAATTAATAATTATTTCTCCTAATCACAGATGTCATTTCAGCTTGCAAAATTAGAGAAGTGGGAGATTCTGCGAGTAGTAGTCGTTTCTGGTACTCATGAAACTCATCTATCACCTCTAGAGGCAGAGATAATTTTAGCATATCAAGAATTTTTTCTCTTTTTCGTCAGGCATTCAACATACCGAGATTCGTCAATGTTATTCAAATATATGCCACTGGCCGCTTCGAATTATTTCTCTTGGCTCGTGTTTGTCTCACACACATACACGCGCTCTCCCACGCCCCACACATGCACGCGTTTCACCTGTATGCAAAGTGAGAAACTGGTTTTATAATGTTGCATAGATATATGCCATATATATATATATGCACACACACACACACACACACACACACACACACACACACACACACACACACAC
>NC_068992.1:3420460-3421806 GCF_001194135.2 Octopus bimaculoides
ACAAGGCTTTGGCCAGGCCGAAGCATCAGGAAATGACAGCGGGATGGTACAGAATCGTTAAAACGCCGGGTAAAATGCGTCCATCGTTACGTTGAGTTTAAATTGCGCCAAGGTCAATTTTCACCTTTCATTCTTTCGGGGTCGATAAAATAAGTACCACTTAAGTGCGCAGTGGGGTCGATGAAATCGAAAAGATCCTTTCTCCAAAATGTCAGGCCTTGTGCCTATAGTGGAAAGGAATATATGCTAGATGGATAAGGTGGCGAGCTAACATAACCATTAACACAGCGGGCAGGCATTTCACCTGTCTTTACGTTCTGAGTTCAAATTTCACCGAGATTGACTTTACCTTTCGGGGTCGATAACTTAAGTATCAGTTGCATACTGGGGTCGATCTGTTCGACTGGCTCCTCCGTCAAAATTTCGGGCCTTGTGCCTAGAGTAGACAAGAATATAAGGCGGCGAGCTGGCAGAAACGTTAGCACGCCGGGCGAAATGCTTAGCGGTATTTCGTCTGTCTTTACGTTCTGAGTTCAAATTCCACCGAGGTCGACTTTGCCTTTCATCCTTTCGGGGTCGATAAATTAAGTACCAGTTACGTACTGGGGTCGATCTAATCGGCTGGAGCCCTCCCCCCAAGGTTTCGGACCTTGTGCCTAGAATAGAAAAGAATATATACTAAATAGACTAAGATATCTGTGTCGTAAGCTGTTTCACTTCCTTATTTTTTTCGGCAATGTACAGAGAACTACATCAACGGTACGGTGAAACCTTTGCGATATTAACACGGTGAATTTCCTTTAGACCTGAACAAGCATATGTGTGTGTGTGTGTGTGTGTGTGTGTGTGTGTGTGTGTGTGTGTGTGGAAAACGATAGAATGACATCTTTTCGGCACGACAAGACATGGATGGCTGTCAAACAACCAGAGACGTAAAACAAAACAAATAATCTACATACATACACACATACTAACGTGCACATACATACATACATGCATACAAATATACATACACACACATATATACACACATACATATATATATATATGTATGCACACACACACACACACAAACATACACACGCATACATACATACATACATACATACATACATACATACATACATACATATATATATATATATATGCGCACAGAAACACGCACACAGGCGCGCGTACACACACAACAACAGCAACAATAACAACTCATAAACTTTCACGCAATGAAAGCAAGAACACAACGTGTCAGATATAAGCTAGGCATATTATTATTATTATTATTATTATTATTATTATTATTATTATTATTATTGTCGTCTTGTGGTATGTACATCTGTATATATATA
>NC_068992.1:3421907-3423674 GCF_001194135.2 Octopus bimaculoides
ATATATATATATATATATATATATATATAATATATTATATATTATATGTATATGTATATATATATATATATAAATATATAATCATATAAACAATACACACACACACGTATATATACATGCCCACATACTTACACATACAAATTTGTGTGTGTGTATGTGTGTGTGTGTATGTGTGTGTGTGTGTGTATTTAGCTGTACAAATTTTCAGCGGTAATTGCATCAGAAATGTCATAAATACCTGTCGTTGATTTACTGCTGAATGTATAACAACTGCGCACAACCTGCATCAGGTAAAAGTGTTTACAAACGTTATTTGATCTGCCAGAACAGAGAGAGAACAAAAATGTAAACACTAAAAAAAAAAAAAAAAAAGACAGCAAAGAAACCCCTAGAAAAGTATAATCGATGATGCAATCAAGTTATTTCAAAGTGAAAAGTTTAATTATATTTTATAGATTAGTAGTACATGGTCATAGAATGGCCACAGAGAAGAAAGGTTAAGATCTATTAAATCTAGCTCAGTACAAGGTGACATCTCTTATGTCTGATATCAGTACATGATTATAGGGAAAACATGGAGAATAGGGGGAATCGAATTTGTTAACTCAGCCACCAGTATATGACTGGTACTAGGTATATCTTACATTACTACATGGTCAGGGAAAGGACATAGAGAAGGAGAACTGGAATCTGTTAAGTATATCCCAAGTACGTGGCTGCTGCCTGTTATGTCAGGTATTAATACATTGTGGAGTAGTGGGGTTCCCAATTCGGGAGTTCCAGGGTTTTGGGGGAGTGGGGAGCTACCTCTTAGCCACTATTGTTTCAGGTCTCCTCCACTGGAAGTTTTCAGCTTCGACATTGCACACAGTCGGCCATTAGGCGATGATCGTTTACACTTTGCAGTTGTGTCTTGCTGAGCCCGCATTCGTTGCAGCAACGAGATATTCATAAGTACATAGGAACAGAGAAGAAATAGCGGACATAAAGAAGAGAAACGGAGGCTTCGTTAAATCTATCCCAGTACATGACTGGTATCTGCTATAACTTACATTCATACATGACTGTAGAGAGGATATAGAGAAGGGGAAAGTAGGGATAGGGTAGGTGTTTCCTACTACGGCCAGCCGTAACCATGAAATTCAAACGCTCAACGAAAAATTTCATGATGGAATAAGGGCATGTCTCAGCGTGGGTGATAACTCTCTGAACACCTACTGCAAGAGGCACCCTTCATTGCCACATCAGAGTAAAGGAAAGTATACCCATATGAGGACTGAAACAATCATATCCGTACTGCTCATGTCTAAGACAACAGTAAAGCCTTGACATCGTTCGAAATCGAGTGGCAGCTTTTACCTGCACATATCTATATGTCTATCTATCTATCTATCTATCTATCTATCTATCTATATATATATATATATATACACTCACACACACGCACACATATATAGTGTATGCATGTATGTAAACACTCCCCCCACCACCACACACACATTCACACGTTTAAGCATCTGTCTGGTATAATTAGACTAACTTTGCTGAAGGGGACTTCCTATATGATGTGGCCCGGAATGGTAAATAAGGCGAGTCACCATGTGTTTCAGTTATGCATCCTCTCTTCCTCAGCGCTCTTCTTGTATCTGACGTGCACAAAGTTGGTCTACTTAAAACAGCAAATTCTTTGTGAACGCTGGATAGAAAAAAGCACTTTTTCTTTTGGTTACTGAACGCTCATACAGCGTTCACGACAGGTGAATCCAT
>NC_068992.1:3423787-3424027 GCF_001194135.2 Octopus bimaculoides
ATATATATATATATATATATATATATATATATATACATATATATATAAGTGTATGTATATGTATATATTTATATATACGCATATATATATACATATTTATATATATACTTATATAAGTATATGTATATATATATTTATTATATATATATATATAGACATACACAGACATACGTACACACACATATATATCTACACACATACACACACACACATACACATATATGCACACATACACATATA
>NC_068992.1:3424037-3425608 GCF_001194135.2 Octopus bimaculoides
CACATACACATATATGCACACATACACATATATATACATGCGGACACGCAAATACATACTCATATATACAGATACATACATATATATATATATAATAAACACAAATACACACACAAATACATACACACATACACACACACATATTCATTTGTATACAGAAAGAGGTAGAGATAGATAGAGATAAAAAGCGATAGAGATAGATAAATATAGATATAGATATAAATAGAAAGTAAAAAGCAAGAAGTTAGAAAGATAGATAAAGGTATAAAGAGAGTGGGGAACCTAGGGCTGCATAATGTTGGTGGTTTCCATTTTGCTATTAGTGACGTAACACAAGTGAAATGATATTAGGAGAGTATTGAAACTGCGTAGCGCTTCTATACGCCTTACTTTAAAAAACCTTGACATTCATGCACAGTTTCACATTAGAAGTGGAATTCTCTGTGTAATTTGAGCCTCTAATAGAGACACCCATTCTAAATACTCTCAGAATAAAGGTAATATAAACCCAAGTATGTAAGATCTTAGGTATTGCTGTATATTGCGTGACAGCAGAGGTAAAATATGTCATATCATAAATATTTTTCTACAGTAAGATACTAGAGAGGAAGCACGTTGTGTCATAGATATTGCTTAGTACCAGTTGTTCTTAGTCTTGGTAGTTGCACCCCTTGAGTCGTTGTGAGCTCAGAAGCAGGCACAATAGAAACATCGGCTGTTTAGAGAGGTCATGACTTATTCCTAGAAATAAAATATTTAAAACTGGTATTATAATTATATTTTGAACACATTAACAAAAAATTATTTGTCAGGATTGGAAAATGAATTAGATGTCTCGTTATTAGGGAGCAGGAACTTAACTGAGGACATACCAAGGTCAAATATAATCTCATCAGCTTTGTACGGATCTTGTTGGCTATCTTCTGTCCACTATTTCGTTTGCTATCGTTATTGAATACCTTGGTTCCTCAGTAATTCAATTTTCTAGTAAAACAGTCGTTCCTTAATAATTTCATATTCTAGGAAAATATTTTCCTTATTTTTGCGAAGGAAACTACTTTTAACTACATTGTTCTGATGGTAAATAATTTCACTTTTATGGAGAAAATGGTAGCAGAACAGCAAGTACGGCAATTTAGCTTCTTGTAATTCTTTCAGCATAGCAGCAAGCTCGCAGAACTCTTTTAGCGAATCGGCATGTCTTTCGTTTCTTTACGTTTAGAGTTCAAATTCCACCTGAGTCAACCTTTCTTTCATCCCTTCGAGATCGATAAAATAAATACTTGTCGAGCACGGAGGGTCGATGTAATCGACTTACCCGCCTCTAAAATTGCTAGACTTGTGCCAAAACTTGAAACCATTTTCGTTTTGCGTTTATTCTTTTATTCTTTTATACGGTTCAACCTAAAAATTTTGGCCATGCTGGATCACCGTTTCTGTAAATTTTTTGTAGCAATTAAAATTTTATTCACTCTTTATATTATCTTTTTACATTTCTGTAAAGTTTTACCACGCATAATTCACTTTTCACTTCACCATTTAAACAACCTTTGTTATTCAAAGAAGTGAAA
>NC_068992.1:3427793-3428741 GCF_001194135.2 Octopus bimaculoides
CACACACACACACACACACACACACACACACACACACACACACACTGGCACACACATATCTAAATATCTATCTATGTAATATATTGTTGACGTCATAAGAATTTTGCAAACTTTCAATAGAGTGTGAATTAATTCTTTTTGGGAATAGTAAATCTCGAAGCACACTAATAACGTTTTTAATGTGTGTGCTTCAAAATATAGTATTAAAAAAAGCATTATATGGTATTATACATATATGTGTTTACGTGTGCTTGTGTGTGTATACACATATAAATATATATGTATGTATGTTTATGTGTATATACACGCACACACATATATACATATATGTATATTTATATATTCATGAGTATTCATGTCTTTGTGTGTGTGCGTCTTGCGTATGTGCACGCGTTTTGTGTGTGTGTGTGTGTATGTGTGTGTGTTTTCGTATGCATAAACGTAATTGTGTATGCATTCTTTTTTACTCTAGGAACAAGGCCCGAAATTTGTGAATTCAAGGCCAGAAAGAAATGGTTTAGAATTGTTATTTGAAAGTAATGCTTTCACTGATGTCAGGCGAAAGACAACGCTCGTTTGTGATATAGAAACGACACAGCTAATTAGAGGAATATTCTTTTCTACTTTTAGGTATGGAGCCAGTCGATTAGATCGATTAGCACTTAATTTATCGACCCCAAAAGGATGAAAGGCGAAGTCGACCTCAGCGGAATTTGAACTCAGAACGTAAAAACAGACGAAATACCGCTAAGCATTTCGCCCGGCGTGCTAACGATTCTACCAGCTCGCCGCCATAATAAGAAGAATATTAAAAATGTATTTGCCTGTGATTTGGAAATTGAAACAAAGACAGCCTGGGTGATAATAGAATTTAACACACAGTGGTTTGTTCCATGTTTTTGCCCAGTACACACACACACACATATACATACACACACATGTACATAC
>NC_068992.1:3429742-3434103 GCF_001194135.2 Octopus bimaculoides
ATATATATATATATATATATATATATATATATATATATACAGGTATGTAGCGAATAACTTATACCGGAATGTAATATGTTGACACTGGTTGCTAATGCTGTAAGGACGCCTCAAGACTTCGACATATTTCTAATCTGCATTCACGTACAAGTGTCGTACCAACCACCAAAAGTCAAGCATCAAACATCATTTCCCTATTCCAGTCCATGGATAAGGGGAGAAATTTCAAATATAAACGTTGCATTTTCAAACAACATGTTGAAGCAACAGATGGCCATGGTAAACAATCTATCAAGGACATTTATATAATCTATCATATTACGAAGGTTATAGATAACATAGAAGTAGCCTGGAACGGATTAACCCTGGATTGCATGAACAGATTTTGAAAGCAGATATGATCATGGTATCTTTTATGTTTTTTCTGTTCTCTTTTACTTGTTTCAGTCATTTGACTGCGGTCATGCTGGGGCACTGCCATGAAGAATTTTTAGTCAAATGTATAGACTCCTGTACTTGTTTGATTTTGTTTTAAGCCTTGTACTTATTCTATCGGTCAGTTTTGCCGAACCGCTAAGTTACGAGGACGTAAACACATCAGCACCGGTTCTCAAGTGGTGTGTGTGTGTGTGTGTGGGGGGACAAACATATTCAAAGATACACCCACCCACACCAATACAGACACAAACACACAGACAGCTACACACACACACACACACACACACACACACACACACACACACACACACACACACACACACACACACACACACACACACACACACACACACATATGTATATATATGACGGGCTTCCGTCTACCGAATCCACTCGCACGTCTTTGATTGGACCCGAGGCTATAGAAGGAGATATTTAGCCAAGGTGCTATGCAGTGGGACTAAACTCGGAACCATATAGCTGGGAAGCAAGCTTCTTACCACACAGCTACGTCTGTGCCTAGTATTTGAAAAAATGGTGCCAGCAGTCATCAATGACATTGTGGAGAGGACAAAGAAATGGTTGGATTGTAAAATTTTAATGCTGAAGAATTGTAGAGTTTATAGAATCTCATGATAAAAGGTTCATATATTGAACAGATGCAGATATTGGAATCGAAAATAAACCTGAAAACATTTACAGGAACTCCAAAAATATTTTTACTAGTAGCAATATTCACACACACACACACACAAAAATTACAGACCAGTTTATTAAAAATGGCCGGTTTTGGAGCACAGCAACAAGGCATGTGTTCGAGATATAAAGTCCTGCTGCCACGAGAAAAGATTCTACGAAATTAAGGCGATATGCGATGCCCTGTTTGGCGAGTAACCAATGTACGAGAAAGTAACACATTCTGCTTCCTCATCTCAGATTTCGCCTTTGTGTCAAAATTTCTCACCGCGGTTTTTCAACAGAATTATGAGTGATTAGGCCTGTATATATAAATTTATAATTTGAGTAGATTAATTTAACCTGTTTCATAATTTTATGATACCACTAGATCTTAATTAATTAAACTTGTTATCTAATTTTGTCATAACTTTAGATAACATTGTGTGATTTTATCTAAAGCTAGTGGGTGGGTTGGGTGGTTGGTGCGACAACGAATCTCTGTATTTTTCAAACGTTAAGCAATGTCGATGACCTCCGTTTGTTTTCCTTTCACTCATAAATATAATCTTTCAGGTTCGTATTTTTGTGTTAAAATGAGACCCGTGTTACGCTGTTTTGCTTCATGTGGTATTCATGTGGTATTCTTTTTTTTATGAAAGCATCTCGAGCGTCAACCGAGTTCTTAATGTATTAAAGATTTTATAAAAGTAACGCTCATAACTATTTATACACTCTTCCATAAATTCAACATACCGTCTTTAGCCCTTTAGATGCTCAGTCTATATCTCTTCTTTCTTTCCTTTTCTTTCTCACCGTCCTGTCCTTTCACCCTTACACACAAACTGTCTACCGTCCAACACTACGTATTATACCAGCTTTTTCAAATGGGGCCACTTATATCTAATCAAATCATGCATTTCTTCTCAAAACAGAAAAGACAATTCACATTGAGTCAAAACATATTTCTGTAAAATTATTTGATGACAACAAGAAAGTTCTAAGTCAGATCACCAAAGAGTGGTGATCGGACGTGCTGAAATGCGTAACACAGAGTCACCATTTGTATGTTAGGTCACTCTTGGTGCAATTGGTAACATGTAACCCAGTACAACCTGTCACATGATCGGATCATCGGCGATTAAACTGGCACCTCTCCAGCATGGCCGCAATCAAGTGACTGAAACCGGTAAAAGAAAAAAAAAAGAATAATAGAATATATATATATATATATATATATATATATATAGAGAGAGAGAGAGAGAGAGAGAGAGAGGCGCAAAAGTGGCTCTGTGGTAAGTAGTTTGCTTACTAACCACATGGCTCCGGGTTCATTCTCACTGTGTGGCACCTTGGGCAAGTGTCTTCTACTATAGCCGTCGTATATATGTATGTTTGTGTGTGTATATGTTTGTGTGTCTGTGTTTGTCCTCCCAGCATCGCTTGACAACCGATGGTGGTGTGTTTACGTCCCCGTAACTTAGCAATTCGGCAAAAAAGACCGATAGAATAAGTATTAGGCTTCCAAAGAATAAGTCCTGGACTCAATTTGCTCGACTAAAAGGCGGTGCTCCAGCATGGCCGCAGTCAAATGACTGAAACAAGTAAAAGAGTAAAAGATAGTAAAGAGTCAATACGCACCCAATATAATGTATGTATGTATGTATGTATGTATGTCTGTCTGTATGTATGTATGTACACATGTGCATGTTCGTGTGCGTCCGTGTGTACGCGTGCGCGTGCTGTTCTGTTTTTCGCACTCAGTCGCAGTGAATCCGGCGTGACCAGACTGATGATTTATTTCTTAGTTCTAACTTCGTTAGCTTCATACAGAAACAGCTCGGTTGCTAAGCAACATTGAAGAGATAATCTCTTATTCTTTTTTATTTTTTTCCTTGTTTGTTTGGTTGCTATTAGTCGACTTAACAAGACAGAGTTATAAGCGCGCGCGTGCACACACACACACACACACACATACATGTACAAATGACATTACGTTGCACAGTAAGGCACACACATACACAAATGTTTCATTCGATTGCGGCGATACTGGGGCAGCGCCTTGAACGGTTTTAGTCGAACAAATGTACCCCAGTACTTAACTTTTTATGTTTTAAGCCTTCTACTAATTCTATCGGTCTGTTTTGCCAAACCGATAATTTACGGGGACGTAAACACACCAACACCAGTTGTCAAGTGGTGGTGAGATGAGAGACAAGCATGTACCCAAAGACACAATCTCATAGATATATACACATAGTTATAAATATATACATACACACACACACACACACACACACACACACACACACACACACACACACACACACACACACATATATATATATATACACAGGGTGTGATGGGTAAATTGTCGCCATTTTATATTTTCAATTTCGCGCATGCGTATTGTTTGTTTTTGATTTTGTCGGCTACACAGTATAGTAGGGTCAGTTGAGCACCGTCTGTGAGAAAAACACCACCATGACGCAATTCAACCAGCTAGAAATTTGGAAACAACATGCTGTATTGCTTGGTATTCGCGCTGGAAGTGCCGATACGAACATTTCAGAGTGTCTGGATGTCAATTTGAGAGCAGTGCAATCTGGGGACATATACCGAGAGTGATAAAAATCAAACACCCAGTTAACATCATGGTGTTTCGAGTGATCAGTAGTGATGGTGACGCTATGCCGCCATTCATATTCCCACATAGTCTCTGACTCAACACAGAGGCCTACATCAAGTGTCTGAAGGAGGTAGTGCTGCCCTGGGTCAAGCGGGTGGCTGTTGGAAGACACTATGTCTGGCAACAGGATTCTGCACCATGCGCCACACAAGCAGGAGAACCCAATCATGGCTGTCAGTCACGTTTTGCGACATCACCCCTAACATCTGGCCACCTAATTTCCCAGACTACAACCCTTTTGATTATTATGTGTGGGGCGCAGTTGAGCGAGAGACCAACAATGCTCCTTGTAACACCATAGATGAACTGAAGGCAAGGATTATGGCAGCATTCACCAACTAAAACAAAGAGACCGTCGAGAAGAGTTGCAGGAGATTCCGAAGTCGTTTGGAGACCGTGGTTGAAGCCAATGGTGATTTTATTGAATGAATTTACTCTTTAGAGTTTCAAGATATTTTTATGCAATTTTGGTAAATATATCTGTTAAAATGAGATGTCAATGTTATTTTCATTTTTGCGCAATTTAGACGACAGTATATTCACCGCACCCTGTATATAT
>NC_068992.1:3434314-3436680 GCF_001194135.2 Octopus bimaculoides
GAATAATAAGGTAGTCAGAATGTTGGATGATTATATATATATATTTTATTTATTTACATCTTATTTACATTTTCAGCGCTTTCTTCCGTTATCGGATATATCAAAAAATGGTTCAAATTTAGATTTCTTGGCCTTTTTATAAAAACTTTTGTGGGGCCTGCCAAGCAAGGGAGAAGAAAGAAGAAAATTTTTTTTGCTTGAGAAGGAGGTAAAGAGTTGTGACTTTTGTATCGTCAGACTTGTTTGTTTAATACTTAGTAGCATTTTAAGGTGGGAGAATAAAAAGAAGAGAAAGGGAAAAAAATGTATTTGAATGGGTCAAGGTTTCAGTTGAAAAAGCAGATGTTGTTTTTGACTTTCTTCAGTAAAAATTATAATTGTATTTCCGAGACTTGCTCTTTTGTGTTCATTAAAGAATAGTTGTATGGATGCGGTCAGCTTTTTCTAATTGAAATTCTACCTTATTATTCTTGAAGCATAACAATATCTGTTTCAACACACGATTTCATATCAGGAATCTTACAAAGCAAATACATAACCGTAAAAGGATTATAAGCCTTCACTGTATATTTTCTGTAGTCAATATAAGGTGAAGGCTTACAATTATATATATATATATATATTGTACATGTACATACCTACATACATACATACATACATACATACATACATACATACATACATACATATTATACACATACATACATTATTTAACATACAGTCCTGGTCGAAGGTCTGAATGATGCAAAGATAAAATTTGTTATTTTTCTAAATATATTTTTCTCTAAAGATAAAAACTAATTATCTATTGTGACAAATTACGTAATTTGATGTAAAAATGATGAAATATGATCTCATAATTTCGTCTTCTGTTTGACATTTCTGATATTGTAAAGTATGTCAATATTTTATAAATCTTCGAATTCCTATCCGAAGAAAATCACAAAATAAAAAAAATAAAAATAAAAAAGAAAAAGATTGTTTTGCATGGCAATAGATATCAGCTCAGTTGTATGTTTTTGCTGTTGGCCGTGTCTAGAAATCGTTGTCTCCAATTAGTCAGATACGAAATGAAATATGCTTTGCCTCGCTACTCCACGCAGAAACAACAGGGTTTACTCGGAGTTATTGCAAATTATTCCTCTACTACAGCCATCGCAATGCTAGAAACCCTTATCTGTATACTTTCACAAGAAATATAGCGATACTCAGAATAGGAACCATATTAACCCCATGACAACGATTTTTACTGACGGTAATCACATCGGACGAGATCAACAATTAGCGCACGACAACGGTCCGGCGTATATTTACGTCAACCGCTTTAAAGCATGCACTGTTTATTTATATAAACTGTCATTACTACGGGGACCGTAAATCCAACGAATTTGATTAGTGGACTGGACGCGACTGTAAATTCCACGAAAGACCAGAAGAATTTGCTGAATGCGTACGAAATTGATAGGAAGTCATTGTGGAAATGGTGGTGTAACTGCCAAAACTGCTGTTTATGGTGACGAAGTCTCGCACTGAGTTGGAAATATTTACATGAAGAGTCTAACAAACCTATCAGATTCCTTGAAATTTGCACAGTGACCTCTATTGTTGATTCCGTGAGTGATAGCGGATATTTATATCCATTTCTGCAAAAGAGAAGAGCTAGGATTTAGGTAAACCAACATCGCATAACTCCGGATATTCTGAAGAAATCCTTTACTCGTATTGTAATCCAGAATTTCACTACATTTAACTAGTTCGTGCAGCTGCCAATTTGAAAAATGTATATTAAAAGATAACCAAAAAGTACTAAAAATTAAGATTATAATGCTTCATAAACCTTGGATTTAAATAAGAAGACACGGCAGATTTGACCAACCACAAATAAACGCAAGAAATTGGACGAGAGCATGGCTGAACCTGATATTGTTGTGTTAGGCGCAAATATGTATCAGGCCAAGTACTGAGCTGTATAACATTGCTATTTGTACTTTTGTTGTCGGGTTATCTCTGTATTTTATTATAAAATACATTCTTTGTCTTTCATCTGTATAATCAATTACAGTCAATTTACAGTATAGACATCTTCCAGACTATTTCTTGCCTTGAGCCGGGCGTACATATGTGTGTGTGTATGTATGCGTGTATGTATGTATGTATGTATGTATGTATGTATGTGTCTGTGTATGTATGTATGTATGAATGTGTCTGTGTATGTATGCATGTGTGTGTATGTATGTATGTATGTACGTAAACACATTTGTTCTTTTGTCATTCATTAATGGCCATATATATAAAAATGTCTGTAGATGTGTATGTATATATACACATATAAATGCGTGTATATATATATATATATATATATATAT
>NC_068992.1:3436795-3437902 GCF_001194135.2 Octopus bimaculoides
TATATATGTGTATGTATGTATGTATGTATGTGTGTGTGTATGTGCGGGCACACGCACACGCACCCTGATTCTTACACACACACACATATACACAGAAAGAGCGAAAGGGGGAGAGAAGAGACAGACAGAAAAAAGAAGACAAAGACAAAGAAGAAGAAGAAGAAGGAAGAGGAGGGGTATGGAAAAAAGAAGGAAGAAGATAAGACGAAGAAGCGGAAGAAGAAAAAGAAGAGGAAGAAGAAAAAGAAGAGGAAGAAGAGGAAGGAGAAGAAGAGGAGGAGGAGGTGGAGGAAATTGAAAAGAGATTGATTGATTCCTATTTGATTATCAAAAACATTATATTTACAATAATTGATTCATTACAGGAAACGGTATATAATTTTCTAGTGTATACAATAGATTTTAGTGTATAGAAGAAAAAAAAACATATATATAGAAGACAAAAGAGCTCCACTGTAAAAAGGGTAGACAAACAAATTCCAACACAAATATTGAGGTTTGGAATGAGACGGACGAGAGGAATTATAGTACATCATCGGATCATTAGTCTGAGTAGAGTTAACAAAATAACATGGCGGTAAACAAGACGTAGGAGGAAAAAAAGTTAAGCTGACAAAAAAAATGTATGTATATATATATATATATATATATACACACCTACACATATAAATATACATACATATACGTACATACATTCATACGCGCACACACATACGCGCACACACACATGCGCGCATATATACATATGTATGTAGGTATATGCCCAAGATTATCGATCCAGGTAACAGGTATAGTTTATTGGAGCAAGCGTACATACACATACACACACACACACACACACCACACACACACATATATGCATAGATATGTCTGTCTGTCTGTCTATCTATCTATCTATCTATCTATCTATCTATCTATCTATCTATCTATCTATCTATCTAACTATCTATCTAACTATCTACTTACCTATATACATACACACACACACACACACACACACACATATATATATATATGCATTATATATATAAATTAAGAGCTAGTGTGGTTCAGTTGTTTCTGTTACAACTCAGATTATGTAACCTCATTTATATATATATATATATA
>NC_068992.1:3439858-3440910 GCF_001194135.2 Octopus bimaculoides
AGAGAGAGAGAGAGAGAGAGAGAGAGAGAGAGAGAGAGAGAGAGACAGAGAGAGTAGATGTAATATAAAAAAACCCGGTATAAATATTTATTACGCAACTAGTAAAGAGTTAACGAAGCAGTAACACCAAGTCAGCTGTAAAATTACTGCAGTATATAAGTTTCAATTTTAACACTGTATCAACAAGAACTGCATTGCGTTGTATGCAACAAATTCAAGTGCATATGTTAAATAACAATGCAAATGTGTGCAACTGCATTATCTAATCTACGACGTTTGCACATTTCGTTTCTTTATGTTTGTGATGTTGTTTATTTTTCGTTAACACTAAAGCCAGACATGTTAAGATTTTTTTTTTATATCTTGCAAATGCATTTAAAAGACATATTTAGCTCTTTTATAACACTTATATCCGTTTATGTCTGTTTGCCTGTCTGTCTCTTTCCCTCTTTCTCTCTCTATTTTTTTCTTTCTTTTCTATTTCTCTACTCCCTCTCTCTCCCTCGCCCCCTCTCTCTCTCTCTCTCTCTCTCACATATACAGTGTCTCTGCCTCTCTGTAGACATACATGTCAACGTATGACTTTCACATACACACACACACACACACACACACACACACACACATGCGCATGTGTGTCTCTCTAAGTATGAACGCTTATAGTTATGTATGTAAGTATCTACGTTGCATGCATTGTAATTATATATAAGCATACACATCTAAACACACACACACACACACACACACAACGCGCGCACACATACACACACTGACACTCTTATTCTTTCTCATTTATTATGTTTCTTAGGTTTATATGTGTGTGTGTGTGTGTGCAAGTATGTATACTTGGATAAAAATATATGCACATATTTTTAATGCGTAGATCTATCTATCTATCTATCTATCTATCTATCTATCTATCTATCTATCTATCTATCTATCTATCTATCTACATACATGTATACATGCATATACATATCCTTGTACATTTATATACACAAATAAAATATGTATGCATGTGTATGTATATAAATATGTATATATATATATAT
>NC_068992.1:3441317-3442897 GCF_001194135.2 Octopus bimaculoides
TATATATATATATATATATATATATATGTGTGTGTGTGTGTATACACGCACACACACAAATATATATGTATATATGCGAGTATATATGTATGCATATGTATGTATAAATACGTTTGTGTGTGTGTGTGCATATATATATATATCGTTGCTATTATGCAAAAGTGTCCAAAACGTTGCTTTTTCAGTAAACAGAAAAATAGTTTCACCATTCCATAGCAAAACCATTGTACTACACTTTGGCAATTTTTGATATCTAAAGTAGCTGGAGATATGATAGTTTGACCAAAAGAAACCGCTATAGCAAGCAAAGATAAATATTGAAAATAAAATGCATTTGGCCAAATTTGGACATACGACAGTTTAACATGATAGCAACGATATGTAATATATACTTGTGTGTATAGGAATATTCCGTGGTTTTATCGAAAATACATTTTTGTATAAAACGACAAGAGAGACCGATCAACGATTGTGAAAATTATTGGAGTTAGAGTGATAATATCTATATACATATATGAGAAAATTCAAATAAATAAGGAGAATTATGCATCTTTGCAGTTTTTAATGTAACAATGATTTTGCAGCTCATTTGATTTAAACGTCTGTCCGTCATATGTTTCTGCTGCGCGGATAGCTCGGAATATGGTCTTCGCCTGCATCCTGTTTGCTCATCTGCATCCAAATTTCATTCAGGTTGTAAAACGTTCTCTATGCACCTTTATTCAAGGTGTTTCCACTATTGAAGATCGAAATGAACAGACTGTAGCAGCAGAGGGACGCTCGGGAGTCTTTATATGGATGTGCGGTCCGGTCCAACTTAAAATAGTGGCTCCTAAACAGTGCGACGGAAGAGGATGGCAGGTGAGGCGGAATGATTGAAAGATAATCAAAGATTTAGAAACTGTTTCAAAAAATTCATATACCAAAATTTAAAATATCATTGGACTCTTTTTGGATATACAAGAAGCAATATTCATATTTCTCTTCAAAAGCATAATCCATATATATATATATATATGTGTATATATGTGTGTATATGTATACGTAGGTACAAACGTACATATATATATATATATATATATATATATATATATATATATATATTATATGTGTGTATGTATATATGGTATATATGTTATGCATCATAGCGTATCTGTTGCAGTCATTAAACTTATGCAGTTTCTCAGACGCAGCAACGCAGTTTTTTTGCATCATCATCATCATCATCACCACTGCCAGCACCGCAGCCGCCGCCTTCACAACTGCCACCCCAGTTAATCAACTTTTGTAATCGTTCTAACCAGACATCATAGCTTTTGCACCCTCCCAACTTAACCCATACACGCAAATACTCACATACATACATACATACATACATACGTACGTACGTAAACACAGACATACACACACACGTTGGTACACACATATACCCCGGTACAAGCTCTCCTACACGCACTCTCTCTCTCATGCACATACTCTCACGGAAATTCATGTACAAGCACATACACACACACTTATACACATACACAAACGTGTATTTCCATACGTTCATACACACATCATATATATATATATATATA
>NC_068992.1:3445092-3446330 GCF_001194135.2 Octopus bimaculoides
AGATATAGATATACACGTACCCTCACAGGAATATGTGTGCGAGATTTGTCTTTCGTCCTGTCTATCTATCTATCTATCTATCTATCTATCTATCTATCTATCTATCTATCTATCTATCTAACTATCTATCTATCTATCTATCTATCTATCTATCTATCTATCTATCTGTTTGCCTGTCTGTCTGTCCGTCTGTCTGTCCGTCTGTCTGTCTGTCTGTATATTTAGAGAGAGACGCACAGATAGATCGATAGATATATAAATCTCCCACACTCTCTCTCTCACGCACACACACACACGTACGAACACACACACACACACACACACACACACATTTGATAATCCAAAATACTTTGACGACATATTGACAGACGTAGTTAATTGAGAAGCGTTTGTATCGTATAAAGAATAAATTGGTGTAATATGATAGACTATTGAAATAATTTCGCTGCATTCAGTTAAATCCTGTCTCCTCAGGAACTCCCACGAAGATCTTCAACATCTTTTACAGTCCAAGACAGTATTTTCTCGTTTCTCCATTTCTTCTTAAAGAGATTAATTTCTACAAGGGTGTGGCTTCCAAACAGATCTGTGTGTGTGCCTCGGCTGTCCGATGTTAGGCGGAAACGAGTTCAAGGTCCAGTTATTCAGATATATTTCAGAAGTGTTATCTAAGGGCAGTGGCGCACTGGGTTGTGGCACGAAGGGCTCACGCGTTTTGCGGCTCAGTTTTGATCTATACATGCTGTGGGTTGCTGTCGATAAATAAATACTTTAGGGCTCATTGCATTAATTTACGGGCGGGGTGGCGCTCAATTGTCTTAGGGCCCAATTCTAATGTGCGTAGGTAGTAAAAAAAAGTAAACGTAAATGTTACCTTTTTGAGTCATGCTGACCCATAAGGGTCGCTTTTCCCGGTTTCCATGGCGTATAAATTCCCTACTTGGACGAGAGGCTGGTCCGTCGCAGGGCTACTCCTTTTTGCCAGCTGAGTGGGCTGGAGTAACGTGGAACAAAGTGTTTTGCGCATGAACACAATGCGTCTCCCGGCCCAGGAATTGAAACCACAATCTTACGATCACGAGTCCAACATCGTAACCACTGGGTCACAAACCTCCACAATACTATAAGGCCTAAGGGCGGCGAGCTGGTAGAACCGTTAGCACGCCGGGCGAAATGCTTAGCGGTATTTCGTCTGCCGTTACGTTCTGAGTTCAAATTCCGCTGAGGTCGACTTTCAT
>NC_068992.1:3446340-3449252 GCF_001194135.2 Octopus bimaculoides
GCGGTATTTCGTCTGCCGTTACGTTCTGAGTTCAAATTCCGCTGAGGTCGACTTTCATCCTTTCGGGGTCGATTAAATAAGTACCACTTACGCACTGGGATCAATGTAACCTATTTAATCCCTTTGATTGTACTTGTTTGTCCTCTCTATGTTTAGCCCCCTGTGGGCAATAAAGAAATAAATAATATAAGGCCTAGTGCATTTGTTGGCCCGAGATCCTCACCTGACAAAAAGCCCCAATTCTAGTGCATGAGTACTGTAGCTTGCTGTCAATAAATAAATACTATAGGGTTCGGGGCGTTGATTTACCTGGGGGCCCCTGTTGCATCGGTCCTGCAGTTTTTCGAAGCCCTGTAAAAGAACTCGGAAGGTTGGGCCTCCAACCAGGTCATTCGCGATACCCTGGAACTTTACAACGCCCCCTCTTACAAGTACACATGCAGACACACTGTCACACGCATACACATATGTATACAAGCATTTACACACACACACACACACGCATCTCTTTACAGTTGTGGCCGTCTATTCAGTTTCAAGTATAACCACTTCCTCATTGCAGACGTATGTTTGAAACATGCTTTCCCATCGTGTTCCCTCAGGTAGCTATTCAATTTTGATTTTATTAAAATTTATTGATGACCAATGTAGCACATAATTTGCTCCAGAATTACACCCACAGTAGCTCTTTCCTCTATTATGACAGTATCGACCAGACTATCAGATATTGTTACACATCGCTGGTCACATTACGCTTCCTCGCTTCGTTGCAACTTCCGAATGACGTCACCCTGGTGACCTAGAGTGTAGGCCAACGCTCTTCCTGAACGGAACACCAGTCCGTGCCAGAATTATTCGTTTACGGCTGAGCGAACAGAAACTACGTGAAATAACGTGTTGTGCTCAATAAATAACACAACGCAACACAGTCTGGGAATCGAAACCACAATCTTGTGATCGTGAGTGCCACACTCTCACCACCAGGCCACGTAACTTCACCTATTACATCGAAAATAATTTGATGTAATATGATAGAGTGTTTCAACACTTTTGCTATAGGAGTGAACTGTCCACAGCAGTTGTCTAATGTTGCGCCTTCTACATTCTTTGATTGTGTTGTCCTATTTGTTCTTTACGAGATTGTCTTCTACAAGTGTTTGGCTTCAAGGCAGAACTCTATGTCAAGGCTGTCTACGTAAAGCGGAAATGAGTTCAAGGTCCTGATACTCGGTCATGTTTGCTACATGTTTTTTTCTTTTTCTCGCGTTGCTAAAGAAACGTGAAGATATTTGAATAAAGCATGTTGGCTTGGCAGTGCATATCACAAAGTGTGTATGTCATTGTTCAGTTTTATTTCAAGATTTCTTGCCAATAGAGAAAGAGCCGGTTTCTAACCTAGATCCAAGGCTCCTTCATTGGAATTTCAACAGCAACAACAAGACGGGATTCCACAACGCTTCCGTTTGCCAAATTCACTCAAAAAGCGTTAGTCAACTCAAGCCTTATCATAGAAGACGCATGCCCATGTTTCCGCGCAGTTGGAATGAACCCGAAACCATGTGATTGCAAAACGAGCTTCTAAACCATACAGCCAGATCTGCACCTACCTCAATATTCTTCCTTATAACATTTTGTTACCCTTTAACCCAAGTGAATAACCTTTATCCAAACGTCATGTCATGTCATGCCACATCCTGGCCCATATCTGTCCATTTCCATTCACCTAGAAAATGTTCGTCTTATGATATGATAACTAAAATAAAATAATATAAATATAATAATATAACATAAACTGTACACATAATGATATATGTTGAGTTTTTGTTGTTTTTTTTTACAATGTTGGGCAGACCTGATTCTTTCAGCAGACGCCGAATATAATTTATTTAAGTAGAACAGATTATGTAGCTTGGTCTCATCGATCACATAGCCATTTCCCCCGAGTTTAATGCAGTAATAATCCAGGATGATTAATAATACTGCAAGAGAAGTTCTATCGGAAAATTCCATTCCGGATGCAATTCATTTCGATTGTCACGACAACCTTGCTTTCGTTAAAAACCAGCAACAGCAGCAGCATACGTCTTTGGCCGGATTTATTAATTCCAGAAATATATAGAGTCACACGAGTTCTCTGTATTTTTGATAAATTGCTTTAAAATGACACTTAAGGTTTTCCGTTGTTTCAGGAATAGTGATTCACTGAGATTTGCTGCATCTATGCAATTCGCCACCTTTTTTTTAGAAAAAAAAAAAGACGTATCAGAAATCTCACATTCCCCATGGCTGTCCTCTTGATAAGATGTCCCTCTTTGCAAAATTTTAGCGTCCTCTGTGCAATGCAACACTGCAGTCTATCACTTGGAGCATACAAACATACACGCGTACATGTGTGGTGGCTGTCAATTCATAGACGACTTTGACCATCGCTGACAAATTATTTTATCCTGAATGTTAAAGTGAATGTCTGTCAGCAACACCCGTGTGGAAATTGAAAGTCAATAACAGGTTGCACAACACTGCTAAGAGTCTCACCTACAAAATGAAGTCTCACTTAAAAACAAGCAAGAACTAGATCGTCAGCTTCACAATGAGGTAGATGCTATTTCGGAATTTCGTTCTCTTAGGGAGATGTCTAAACACAGACTAAAGTGTCTCTTATTCTCAACGGTTGACCGTTGACTCTGTTGAATCAATCGGTGCTTTGATCGGATTTGCTTACCATCCCGCAGAGTGTTCAGTGTGTTGAGCGAAGAACCGCCTTCCTGTCCAAGAAGGCTTGATAGGGACAAGGATAACCAATGATAACCTTAACACACAAATAGAGAAATTTTATCCACCAATGCTGTGGATTGAGCACTCATTCTCATTATTCGACATTTACGTGTATATATATATATATATATATATAT
>NC_068992.1:3449432-3450296 GCF_001194135.2 Octopus bimaculoides
TATATAAATGCATATACATACATACATACATACATATATATATATAAATATGTTCAAAATGGTTGAACTCGAGGTCAAGTAGGCAACGTTAGGGTTTGAACCCAAAAGGCAAAGAACTAAAAACAAGTACCAAAGGATATTCCGTCCGACCTTCTAACGATTCTGCCAATTCACTACACTTTATTTACCGGCCCGGGAAGGAAGAAAGGCAACGGTAACCTCGTTGGGGTATGAACTCAGAATGCAAAGAACTAAAACAAATACCAAAAGACATTCCATTCGGCCTTCTTAACAATTCTGCCAGTCTACTTTACAAAACTGGTGTATTATATTATTTATCGATCCCGAATGGAAGCAAAGAAAATATCTCGACGATATTTGAACGATAAACAAAGAAAAAGAAAGAAAAGAGAAAAAGCAATAATTAATCGCAACGAATTTCGTCCGATGCGCAGACGACTCTGCCGATTTACTACCGCTCCGTCACCGTTTGGTGCTGTCATATGATAAACAATTTACAAGAACGAGAATTCAGATATAGCAATAAAACGTTCAAATAACTATTAACACCACCAACTGGCAAATATGTATATATATATATATATAGAGAGAGAGAGAGAGATATGCAGGGCAGGGAATCGTCAATTAGTAATAAAATTAATAATTAACAATTTTGCCGGGTAGCTCAGTATGAAAAAACCTTTTTCGGTAAAAAACATTTATAATCATAAATATATAGGGATTGACAGTAACCTGCTTCTCCAACATACTGAGAATTCAGAAATAGCAGTCAAAGAACTACTGATTTCAAAACTACAAATTATTACTCTAGATTGATAGCGATATTTTTGATACACACAGAAC
>NC_068992.1:3450973-3453083 GCF_001194135.2 Octopus bimaculoides
GTGTGTGTGTGTGTGTGTGTGTGTGTGTGTGTGTGTGTGTGTGTGTGTGCATATGCAGATATGGGTGTATATGCATGTATATAAGTATGTTAAACTGAGTCTGGTGAGTTTGAAGAGTTGAAGATATTGAGACATCTGTACGCCACTGGATTTAAGTGACAAGCATTACACGATAACTGGTTCTGTTTTGACTGCAAGTTTTATATCAGTGTATCAGTCACCGAGAAGAGCTGCCTCCCCACGGTCTTGCACCTAGGGGTTTGCACCTGGAAATTTTCCCCTCCGAAACATAAGTCCAGACAGTGCTGATTGTGGAAGACCAGCAATCGTCCATGCATACCAGTCTCCCCTCTCCTCGCTGCCATTGTAGTTCATGGCCGATACAGCTTGGCACAAGTGACATCGCAACTTATTTCTACAGATGAGTGAACTGGAGCAATGTGAAATAAAGTGTCTTGCTCAAGAACACAACACACAGCCCTGTCCGGGATCACTATTATAAGCCTGATGCTGTTACCACTGAGCCATGTACCTTCACACACACGCGCGCGCGCATGCACATACGCACGTACACACACACATTTCTCGAAGGATAAAGAGAAAACGAATCATATAAATGCTTATTCCTGTGACCTGTGTATTTTGAATTCCATTCCTACTTCTTATTATCACTGGGAAAGGAAATCAAAAAAGAATTTTACCATTTCTGCCAAGAATCGCGAGAGGCTGGAGTGCGGGCAAGGCAGAACGGGCAAGAGATTGGAGGGCAGGCAGGAGACTAGAGTGCAGGCAAAGCGGGCGGGCAAGAGGCTGGTGTGCGGTAAAGGCGGAGCCGGTAAGAGATTAGGGATGCGGTGTGTAAGAGGTTGGAGTGCGAGTAAGGCAGAGCCTATGAGTAGGGCGGTTATTTTTGGATGCAGACTATGGCATTTATTTGTGTAGCCATAGTACCGTCTTAGAAAGTTTTTTTCAGTTTGTTTTCTCTACCATGGCCTTAGTTATGCTTCAGCATGGGCTTAGACGGCAAATCCCAGTGGCTCGCTTCGGAACCAATGAAAATAAAGTCCCAATAAAGTAATGGCGTAGATTTTATCGTCTGATTGCGCGCCACTATAAATTCTGGCCTCGTGCGAGTGTTAGAAATCTATATTATTAATATATTTTATCTTGTTATATTTTTCTTTCTCCATTTGACGCCATGTTGTGTTTCTCAATTTCAGACAAAATAATTCTGTTGTTTGTTTTCATTTTTTTTTATTGATTTCAGCTTCAATTCTTACCAAGATTTCTGAGTAAATTAAGTTTTGTCTACCTCATCACATCTATGCCAATTTGTTATCTTGCCATTACTTCTAAAACATCATTATTTTGTATTTTTAATGTTTTATTCCGCTTGTATTTCGTTCGTAATCTGTACTCCATGTATGGTTTATCTGTCGTTTGGTTGTCATTTCTCTGCAGTCTATCTAGTCCATCTGTTGTCCTCGTATATTCCAAATGTTGTCAGTTCATCATCCGCCAACATTCCGTTTGCAGTTAATCTGTAATCCACTTGTAATCCGTCTGTTGCCATGCTGTTATTCGTCTGTACGCCATTTGCATTCAGCCTATAATTTACCCTTACTGCGTCTGCTATTCGTCTGTGGTCTGTTTGTTGCCCGTCTCTTAGTTGACTGTTGTTTATTTGTAGTCCATCTGTAAACTGCTTTAGTTCGTCTATTGTTCATCTGTGTCGTGCCTGTTACTCGTCTATGGTCCATCTGTTGCCCGTCTGTAGTCTGTACCTTCTCTATAGTTTGTTTATTTTTGGTCTGTAGCAACCCTGAGGTCTATCTGTAGTCCGTTTCTGGTTCGTCAGTTGTTCATCTCAAGATCGATTTTAGTCTGTATGTAGTCCGCCTGCGGTCTGCCTGTGTTCCGCCTGTGGTCCACCTGTGGTCTGCCTTGGTCCGCCTGTGGTCCACTTGTGGTCCGTTTCCGTTGTTCGTCAGTAGTTCATATTTTAATCTGTATGTAGTCCGCCTGCGGTCTGCCTGTGATTCGCCTGTGGTAAGCCTGTGGCCCGCCTGTGATCCACCTGTGGTCTGCCTTGGTCCGCCTGTGGTCCGCC
>NC_068992.1:3453093-3455270 GCF_001194135.2 Octopus bimaculoides
TTGTGGTCCGTTTCCGTTGTTCGTCAGTAGTTCATATTTTAATCTGTATGTAGTCCGCCTGCGGTCTGCCTGTGATTCGCCTGTGGTAAGCCTGTGGTCCGCCTGTGATCCACCTGTGGTCCGCCTGTGGTCCACCTGTGGTCTGCTGTGGTCCGCCTGTGGTCTGCCTTTGGTCCGCCTGTGGTCCGCCTGTGATCCGCCCGTGGTCCACCTGTGTCCTACCTGTGGTCCGTTTCCGTTGTTCGTAAGTAGTCCATTTTCTAGTCTGTATGTCGTCTTCTTGCCATCCGCTTCCGTTCAGTTTGTGGTCTGCGTGTGATCCGTATGTAGTCCATTTCTATTCTCTCATAAGTAAATATAAATAAAAACGATATCTCTTCAAGTTCTGATTAAATTTTTGATCCCGATTTTCTGCTTGGTTATATTTATACATGTCTATACCCGATGGGTTGCTGCCACCCGACTGTTTATAGGTTGACGTCGGTGTTTGATGGAATGTTGCCACTGTATTTATTTATATATGTCTATATGTCATGGAATGATGCCACGTACCCAGTGTTGATTATTTCACGACCTCTTATATTGTTGTTGTTGTTGTTATTGCTTATCCTCAGATTAGCCTATAATCAAATTCATTCTATCAGTGATTATCCAGTTTTTTATTTTTTTTCTTCTTTCAGAAATAACATAGGTAGGATTAAATTAGTCAATATGTCCTTTTTTTTTTAAAGAATCATGGAGATTTGGCTTCTATTTCAAGCAGGTTAAGCTATCACCAAAAGGATCCCTCGTTGATTGGTCTAACTGCGATCACATTCAGTGTTATTTTGTTTCTAATATACGGTTATAGGTCACTAAAGAGCGATAAATAGCAGGAACAACGGATTAAATGCATTCCAATGTTGAATAACCACCCTTTACGTTCCGAGTTCAAATCACATCAAAATCAGCCTTTCCTTTCATCCCTCCAGGATTGATAAAGGAAATAGTAATCAGGGGCCAATGCTCCCTCTGAAGCATTGGCCGTCGACCACATTTCTTCTCTGTTCTCGACTCTGGACTGTATTTTGTGCTCCTTCTCTCTTGGATCCCTACATTTTCAGCTCTGCTTCTGTATCCCACCCCAGCAATTCTTAGGACGTCATTTCTTCCGCACCCTTAACAGGTTACCGATTAGATCAATGATCAGTCCATCAAATCAGCCATTACGTTCCTACTGCTAGGTTAAGTTTTCACACTTTCATTCTATCATTTTTAGCTTTGGTTGCTCATTCAATGATCCCCCCCCCATCACCACCACCAACTCTGTCCTATTCGTCCCTATTCGAACTATTCTTAGCTTGCTTGTAAATTCTTTTCTCAGCTTCCATATTTTTGCACTGTAAGAAAGCGTGGGGGGGGGGGCTATGAATGAGTACGAATAAATACATAGACATATGAATAAATGAATTGATAAATAATATTATAATAATATTACCACACAGGAGTGGCTGTGTGGTAAGAAGCTTGCTTGCCAACCACATGGTTCCGGGTTCAGTCCTACTGTGTGTTACTTTGGGCAAGTATCTTCTACTTCTGTATTTGTATATATATATATATGTATTAGCTCTCCCTCTCTCTATATATATATGTATGCATGTATATATACATATATGTATATGTGTGTGTTTTATGTTTTATGCTTTTCTTGTTTCAGAAATCAGACCATCGAAATCCCAACAATCATCTTGGTGGTTGTGGTAGCGGTGGTTATCCAACCACCTCCTCTTCTTCTTCTTCTTCTTCTTCTTCTGCTTCTTCTTCTTCTGCTTCTTCTTCTTCTTCTTCTTCTGCTTCTTCTTCTTCTTCCGCCTCCTCCTCCTCTTCCGCCTCTTCTTCCTTCCTTTCTTCCTCCCTTCCTTCCTCTTCCTCCTAATCATCATTAGCATCATCATAATCCTCGTTGTCGTCGTCCTCCTCCTCGTCCTCCTCCTCGTCCTCCTCCTCGTCCTCCTCCTCGTCCTCCTCCTCGTCCTCCTCCTCGTCCTCCTCCTCGTCTTCCTCCTCTTCCTCCTCCTCTTCATTATTATCATCATCATCATCATCATCATCATTGTCATTGTGATTATTGTCGTCACCGTAGTCGTCTCACTACTTCGTCAATAATTTGTCAAATATTATGATTGGATTACGTTAGC
>NC_068992.1:3456485-3459084 GCF_001194135.2 Octopus bimaculoides
GTGTGTGTGTGTGTGTGTGTGTGTGTGTGTGTGTGTGTGTGTGTGTGTGTGTGCTCCCGCGCTTTTGAACGTATAAAAACGCTTACATGTGCACATACACATACATGCACTCGTGGCGCATTAGCGTAAGTAAACATTTCATAATCATTAACGAGTTTGTTTTGTACTTCGTTCGTCACAAGGACATACAAGAAAAGATAAACAGAAATACAATATGATATGTATTTGACATAATTATGGGTATAGTTACATGTATAGATATTAGAAGCAGCTAGTGTAATTGAATATAAATTATCGAGGACATAGTTTTATTGTGGTATGCACCCGGTGGGTACGAACCAAAAAGAGAACCTCACTATAGTCGCTCGGTTTGCTAAAAATTACTAAACAAATTTGCCTCATACAAACCCATACTCTCTAAAAGAGAAAAAGAAATTATTATTATCGCTCTAAATAATATACTAAGAGATAGGATGGTCACGGTGGAACGTCTTTGATCATACATAAGTGATGAGAATCATTAAATTATTCTTTTCTTTTATTCTTTTACTTGTTTCTGTCATTTGACTACGGCCATGCTGGAGCACCACCTTGAAGGTTTTTAACCGAACAAATCGACCCCAGGACTTATTTCTTTTAAAACCTAGTACTTATTCTATCGGTCTCTTTTGTCGAATCTAAGTTATGGGGACGTAAGCACACCAACAACGGTTGTCAAGATGTGATAGGGTGACAAACACATACACACACGACGAGTTTCTTTCAGTTTCCGTCTACCAAATCCATTCAGAAGACTTTGGTCAGCCCGAGCCTATAATAGAGGACACATGCCTAAGGTACTACTCAGTGGGACAGCACTCGGAACCATGCGGCTGAGAAGCAGGCTTCTTACCACAAAGCCACGCCTGCACCTATATAGTCATAAATTATATACTATGTTTGAATAAAAGACCGGATGGTCACGGCTGGAAAATCTTTCATCATACATTGGTATTGTACATAATTAGATGAGGTAGACTTTGATAATATACTATGTTTGAATAAGAGATAGGATGGCCACAGCTGGAACGTCGTTGATCAGAGTTAGGTATTGTTGATCATTGACTGGCCAAGACCACGCAGCAGCAATAACAACAACAATGACGCTGACGCTGACGCTGACGACGCTGACGACGGTAGCAGCAATTCTGACCATACTTGTGCTCGATGGCAAGCGACCGCAGTGTTTTAGAGTTTTGGGAGTTCTTGTCAGAGTTGCCGCGATGCTGAATAAACAAAGTTGATGGCCATAAAGAAACTAGCTGCATGTCAGCCTAGACAAGAGTGAGCTAATTTGCATTTTCGGTGTTTGTTTGAAACACTGATGGAAAATTACTAATGCACTGAACACAGCATGAGGAAATGTGAAAGAAAAAGAAAAATCAATAATTTGAAAGTTTATTTATGTCTAAAACATATCGTAGCTTAGAAGACAGAATTGATTATCTTTAAGAACAAAACAAAGTCTCGATTTTTAACAGTTTTCTTTTATCCGTTTGCTGCAACTACAGTCTTGCAAATATTCATTAATTACTCCCATTTAAATTTTACTGTTATACAAGGCTATAGGTTTCCCAGCAAATTTGAACATAGTTTTATTAGCTGTTTCCTACTTATGAAGTATTTTATCTTAATGATCACTTACTACAGTAATTTTATTCGTCCTGAAGATCAAAGCTAGTCAAATATGTTACCGGTCCTATGATATAATCTTGACGCAGAATGAAATTTGCGGTGTTTTTTTAAAAATGTCTTTGCAGTATAGTGAAGTAAAGAAGATTAGTAATTGAAGGATAAAATTCTACAATGTCAAATCAGGAAAATTATCAGAGTTGATTTACTTTTTAAAGTTCTTATTACTATTGTGATATTGTTATAGTTTTAGTGTTGTGATTATATAAAGACTAACACACACACACACACAAATCATACAAGCAGGCACGCACTCAATCACACAGATACACACGCATTATTTCAGCTGTTATCTGACAGCCAGGTACCAGTCTGACCATCATCACTACAAGAATTGGAGACTGTTTTAGCTGAAGAATGGACAAAAATTCCTTTGGAAACAGTTCAAACTTTGTACCTCGTAGAATTGAAGCTGTACTTACTGCCAGAGGCGGTCCTACTCCGTATTAAAATTAATTTGTTTGAAATTTTAAGGTGTTTCCATTATCTTATCCAACCCCTGTATATATAAATATATATACATACATACATGGTGGTGGTTGTCTACTCCTTAAACAGAGTTTGACCACCTCCTGCACCTACACCTTAGCCCTTTCATGGCGTCTGATGTGGCTTTTTAAACCAGACAGTGTTTTGAAAAAACACCCACACAGATTGCACCTCTGATTTGCACTACCAATACCTGCAAGTAAGTTCTGCTCATTGTGGATCCTAACATGTCTTTTAAGACCCCCATTGGATTTGCAAACCCTCTGGCACACACCACATTCAAACGTGTGCACAGACATATAATCAGAATAGCTGGGTGAGGTTTGTTTTCCATGGGTTCGCAGGTGAGATTTGAGGCCAGCCAAGGACAGACATGGTC